>NC_091951.1:294881431-294961431 GCF_031021105.1 Erythrolamprus reginae
ATGATACTACCATCTCTGCCAGATGTCCAATGTTTACTGATGTTACAATGTCATTATAACAAGACATTAGAGGCTGTGCATGTGACTGCACTGACTGATTCAGTACTGTGATATGCAAGCACTGACTTAACATTTCACAATAATTTAACTGTTAGTATCATATCATGCTGAACTCTCTATAGAAATTACCCAGACCTCCAACCCAAAGTTTAATACAAAAAACTACTTTAAAATTTAATATTTTAAAATATTAAAAACAAAAGCAGCTCATGATGGGAAACACAGTGAATAAGGCAGATGGTTTCTACACCAATAAATCTCCAATTTGCTGGCTAATGGCTGGGCAAACACTGTGTTTTGCATTTCTAAACTATTTATTTTATTTTCTATAACCTTTGCCTATGTCATATTTCACTTGAGATAAACAATAATGTTAATTTTTCTATAAATACAGTAATTCTGTACTAACTATACAATATTCTTCATCATAACTGCTCAGGAATATCTAAAGCACCACTATTCTACTATCTTAGTAGGTTAGTAATTTACCTGGAATTGCACAGTAGGCCATATGTCTTCTAACTCAGTTCCAACATTCTAACTTTACATAATCTTCTATTCCTAACAGATTTTTGGCTAGTAAAGTTTTTCTGGTCAAGTAAACTTTGGACACCTGTTAATCTTATACTTCTGCTATTACTTCAACTTTTTTCATTTTATTTTTCATTTTTGATTTATTTAAATATGATCATTTTTCATTTTAATTGTAAGATCCTATGTATATTCATTTTACTTTGAGGTTTGGGCATATTAAGGGTCACTTCATTCAATCAGCCTAAAATATCTATTCGCATAATATTCATCCCAAGGTTTGTATAAAGATTAGGAATTTAGAACTACACTAATCTTCAAATTATGACTAAAACTGGGAGCAGAACTTTTGTTGCTAAGCCAAGATGGTTGTTAAGCAATGAGCCGGGGTGGCGCAGCAGGTAGAGTGCTGTACTGCAGGCCACTGAACCTGACTATAGATCTGAAGGCCAGCGGTTCAAATCTCATCACCGGCTCAAGGTTGACTTAGCCTTCCTTCCATCCTTCCGAGGTGGGTAAAATGAGGACCCGGATTGTGGGGGCAATAGCCTAGCTCTGTTAAAAAGTGCTATTGCTAACATGTTGTAAGCCGCCCTGAGTCTAAGGAGAAGGGCGGCATAAAAATAGAATAAATAAATAAGTACCGTATATACTCGAGTATAAGCCGAGTTTTTTAGCCCCAAAAATGGGCTGAAAAACACAGCCTCGGCTTATACTCGGGTCATTGACAAAGTCACCACACGAGGGCGCCATTGCTTGAGCCAGAGCGAGGAGGCACCAGCTTTTGTCCCCTCTCGCACGCCGTAGTTCCTCTCGCACGCCGTAGTTCCTCTCCCTAGCTCAAGCAAAGAAGGCAGCCATTTGCTACAACCAAGGGGAAAAAAGCAATGGTGAGTAACTATTCCATGCTCTCTCTGCATTGCCCTTAGTCGGATTAAAAAGGCCCCCTGCTGTCAGATTCTCCTCCCCCTCCTTTGAAAGGATTTAAACTGTTTAAAAAATGGTATTTTGTGGTAGTTGCTGTCCTTGCTTGGATAGGATCTAATAATGTGTTATGAGGCAGAGCTAGACAGGAATTCTTTTTCTATCTGTCTATCTTTCTATCTATCTATTTTTCTATCTATCTATTTTTCTATCTATCTATCTATCTATCTATCTATCTGTATCTATTTCTTTCTATCTATCTATCTATCTATCTATCTATCTATCTATCTATTTTTCTATCTGTCTGTCTGTCTATCTATCTTTCTATCTATATCTGTCTGTCTGTCTATCTATCTATCTATCTATCTATCTGTATCTATTTCTTTCTATCTATTTTTCTATCTAACTATTTTTCTTTCTATCTATCTATCTATCTATCTATTTTTCTATCTGTCTGTCTGTCTGTCTATCTATCTTTCTATCTATATCTATCTATCTATCTATCTATCTATCTATCTATCTGTATCTATTTCTATCTATCTATCCATCTATCTGTATCTATTTCTTTCTATCTATCTATCTATCTATCTATCTATCTATCTGTATCTATTTCTATCTATCTATTTTTCTATCTAACTATTTTTCTTTCTATCTATCTATCTATCTGTATCTATTTCTATCTATCTATCTATCTATCTATTTTTCTGTCTGTCTATCTGTCTGTCTATCTATCTATCTATATCTATCTATCTATCTATCTATCTATCTATCTATCTGCATTTTCTAACCTCGGCTTATACTCGGGTCAATACGTTTTCCCAGTTTTTGTGGCAAAAATTGGTGCCTCGGCTTATACTCGGGTCGGCTTATACTCGAGTATATACGGTAAGTAAGTAAGTAAGTAAGTAAGTAAGTAACCTGAACAAAATTTTACAACCTTTTTATTTATTTTTTTGGCCAGGGTTGTTAATTAAATCTAGCTACTTTCATTGACTTTGCTTTTTGGAAGCAGCTGGGAAGTCACAAATGATGATCATGTGAGGGATGCTGCAACCATCATCAATACATGCTGGTTGCCAAGCACTGAAATATGTTCAAGTGACTGCAAGAATGCTGCAGCAGTTGTTAATGAAGGACCAGTGGTAAATCACTTTTTTCAGCATCATCCTAACTTTAAATAGTTAGTAAATGAAAGGTCGTAAGTTGAGAATACTAAAATATAAAGTCCATTGTGTAGATATGAAAGAATGAAGGATGAAACTAAAGCAATTCCTTTAGTGGGCATTTTGTTCATGGCAAGAAAGTAAAATAGATGCTAGTTCTGTCACTAGACCAATGATTTCCAGGTAAGCAAGCAACACATATACTTTGAAATTGATATTAAGAAGCATAAAATAACTAGGACCAACATGCCCATCTCACTGCCGCCTCCTCTCTTCTGCAGAAAAATGTCTCATCCTAATAATGAAAGGAAACTTATATTTATATGAGAATCTAACCTTAAATAAGGAAGGAAATAAAGCATTATGGTCAAATTGGAGTTCAGAATTTTTTTAAAATAGAAATGCTAGAAAAGAGTTGCAGTTTGTAATGATTCCTACCATTGAAGGGCTACCAAAAATTTTACTACCACACTGTGGGTGTGGCTTATGCAGGATGTCCTGCATTTTCTTTCAACATCTTTTTGTGCAAATTGGGTGCTTTGGGGTGGAGCTCCATTTTTGCTACCTCACTGCATCCCCCACCCCGATCCGGGCAGTAGCCCACCCTGATTCCTACTTATCTTCTATACAAAGAACATAAAATATTTTTTAATAGGGAAATGCGTATGTAAAAAGTTCTGATAGCTCACAAAATGAAAATAAGTTTATGATAGTCTACTATGACATGATAAACACTTTGTTCATTCCCAAAATAAGTTAACAACTTGCAGGAAAGGAGAATATATTTCTAAAAAAATACTAGTGTTGCAATGCTATAGATTGTCATCTCCATCTGAGTAAATATTCATTTAATTCCAAAAACTAAACTGCACCTCTATTTTGGGAAATATTGCTATTTATTCACACTAAATAAAAGGGTAACCAGTTTGCTTAACTGTCAAATTAATTTTGGTGCTGGATAGTATGTGCTCCTAAGCTGCCAAAAAGTTGACAGTTTATAAATATAAAATTTTATACAAGAAAATAACTTAAAATTTATACATTTAACAAATAAAAAGAAAAATCTCAGACAAGTTATTTTTATACAACAGAAATACTATTATTTGAACGGCTAACATAAAGGTTTGCTTTATATTTCAAATTAAAATTAGATGGGAACCACTTGACAATTAGGAAATTTAAAACTTCTCATACACTGTTGATTCAACAGTGAATGTAGAGAACATTTGTTCTTGGATGAAATTGATTTTCTAGATCCATTTCCATTTGGTTTCAGGACACTTATGGAATAGAAACCGTCTTGACTGTTGGGCCAGAAGAAAGATGGAGGAGTGCCATCCTGTTAGTCGTTGTGGAACTCTCATCAGCTTTCTTGAACATCAAGCATGGTCTCTCTTGGGTAGACTACCAGAGTTGGGATATGAGGGTACAATGTACTAAATGGCCAGATTACTTGCGGGACCGCCTCCTTCCGCATGAGTCCCAGCGACTGGCTAGGTCCCACAGTGTCGGCCTTCTCCAGGTCCCATCAATTTGACAATGTCGCTTGTTGGGGCCTGGGGAAGAACCTTCTCTGTGAGGGCCCTGGCCCTCTGGAATCAGCTCTCCCCAGAGATCCACATGCCCCCACCCTCAAGACTCATTTATGCCGCCTTGCTTGGGGCCATTAGGCCCTAGCCCTCTGGTCAAACGAATGTAGTGTATGTTTGTTGTGTGAATTGTAATGACTGATTTTAATACTATGGGGATTTTAGATTAACTGTTTTAAATTAATTAGATTATGTTACATTGTTCTTTTATATGTTGTAAAATGCCCTGAGTCTGCGGAGAGGGGCAGCATATAAATACAATCAATCAATCAATCAATCAATCAATCAATCAATACACACACACACACATACATGCATGCATGCATACATACATACATACAATGTACTATAATACTTCCATGCTTCCTACTTGGGTGACCATTTCCAAAAGGTAGTGCTGGGAGATTATTCTTCTGCCTCGAAATTATAGAATTCCTCAGGGCTCCATTTTACTCCCTCTGCTGTTTGACATCTCTATAAAACTACTGGAGAGGTTATCCTGAAGTGGGCTCAGGTGCCATCAATAGAAGGATGACACCTAGCTCTATATTTCCTTTTCATTTGGTTGGTAGTTGGTGTCCTGAGTTAATGCTTCAGCTGGAGAATGGTCTGGATGAAGGTCAATACTGTTTGTGGATAGCATATTAGTCCAGATTATGATGATGCCCTGTCATGGAGCTATTTCCAATTATTGTGAAGCAGGGATGTCAAACTGGCAGTCCATAGGCCAGATGCGTTGTGCACAGGTCATGTCCACCACAGCTCCACAAAGGTAAAAAACATCACTATATGTCATGTGGTGGCAATGTGATGCAGTGAGTTTTACATCCAGTTCTAAAGGAATGGTTCTCTATTTGGGGTTGTTGATAGAACAGTATATTAAATGTTTGATGGGGCTGTGCCTCTTTACCTTTCTTATACTCCTGTGAAATAGGAAAGTATCTGTCTAAGCCTTTTCTGAATATCATCTATCTATAACTTAGTTATAGTTCATTCATCATCACTTTAATTATGGAAAAATCAAGATCATGTTCCTTATTTTCTGCATAAGGACATTATTTTGTCATTTACAGTGGCTGATAGCCCATTTCCATATCCAATTCTAAATGCTGGTTTAACCTTTAAAAAGCCCTAAAGAGAATAGAAAGGCTCTCTCCTTTGTAGAGTCTTACCTTGTCTGCTTTGGTGGAGGACCTGGAGGAGAGCCTCATTAGATGATCTTAATGTCTAGGTAGATACATATAGGAGAAGATGCTCCTTTAGATAACCTGCTTAGCTACGTTTCATCTATCAATAATTAATTACTTTCTCTTCTGCATATTATTCATTCATACTGCAAACTCAGTTTTCTGAATGATTGATTGACTGACCTTATTTTAAAGTGCACTCGGCTGGGAAGGCTGATTTTATATAATAGATGCCAGACTTGAAGCAAAAAAAAATCGGCTGAAATCCCAACTCGTTATGAAGCTGATGACTTCAGCATCTCTTAGGCATCTATTTCATCATAGGAATCTGGACAACATGTAGATTTAATTTTTTTATTTAGCATTTTGTGAAATGACCTTATTATTTATTTATTTATTTATTTAGATTTGTATGCCGCCCCTCTCCGCAGACTCGGGGCGGCTCACAACAAAGTGAAAAAACAGTTTACAACAAATCTAAATTTCTACTAAAAACATTTTTAAAAAACCCATTATCTACACTACTTCTTTAATTAGTGCCATCTCTTTTTTTTTTATTTGTTTGAAGATAAACAACAATTCAAATTATTATGAGCCAGGACTTCATTGGTAGCTTGGAATAGATCTCTACAATTATAGGAGTTTGGAGAAGAAGAAGGAAAAGAAGAAGGGCTGTCTACAGTTTAAATTCAGAAGAAACATAGGGATCAAGTAGATATTTCAAATTGTTGAAGAATACATTGCATTTTCCCCCAATGTATTCCCCATGTAATCATAGATATCTGGGTTAAACTCCTTTGTGGATCACACAGTTGAAGGTGAAGTTTCGGAGAACCTATACCCAAGTTCCAGATATTCGCCACTACAGTGATCCCTCGATTTTCGCGATCTCAATCTTCGTGAAACGCTATATCGCGATTTTTCCACCCGATGACGTCACTCCTTTCCTTTCTCATCTTTCTCTCTCTCTTTCTCTATCTTGCTTCTTCCTCTCTCACACTCTCTTCCTCCCTCTCTCATCTGTTTCTTTCCTTCTCTCTCTTTCTCTATCTCTCCCCCTCTTGCTCTCGAGCGGCAAGCGAGCAGCCGGGCGGGCGGGTGACGGGCAAGCAGCAAGTGAGCGGCTGGGTGGGCGGGTGACGGGCAAGCGGCAAGCGAGCGGCTGGATGGGCGGGTGAACGGGCAAGCGGCAAGCGAGCAGCCGGGCGGGCGGGTGAACGGGCAAGCGGCAAGCGAGCAGCCGGGCGGGTGACGGGCAAGCGGCAAGCGATCTTGGGGTTTCCCCTTTGCCTGGGCGGCGGGAAGACCCAGGGAAGGTTCCTTTGGCTGCCCAGCAGCTGATCTGCTCCGCAGCGCGGCAGCAGCGAGGCGCCAAAGATGGGGTTTCCCCTTTGCCTGGGCAACGGGGAAACCCCATCTTCGGCTCCTCGCTGCTGCCGCGCTGCGGAGCAGATCAGCTGCTGGGCGGCCGAAGGAACCTTCCCTGGGTGCCGCCCGCCGCCCACGCAAACTCCACCATCTGCGCATGTGCAGCCATGAAAAAAAGGGCGCGCATGCGCAGATGGTGTTTTTACTTCCGCAACCCTACATCGCGAAAAATCGATTATCGTGAGGGGTCTTGGAACGGAACCCTCGCGATACTCGAGGGATCACCGTATTGCAAATAACACAGGTTGCTCCATGACTACGCTGTGTCAAATATTAAAAAAAATCATAATCTGGTATGCAGATATATAAGATTGTGATGTCTAGTAGAGTGCTTTCTCTTTTATAAAGGGCAAGAACATTGTGCATAGAGGTCTTGCTATGAGTGTCATAAGTTGTGAATAATATCATGCAGTCACTTAGAGATGAGGTTTCTAAATGGTGACTACTGCACTTTGAAATCCTCAATCCTAACAGTCAAGACACTCATACAGTTAAATCATTCTTTTCATCCAGGCCTTTTTGTGTGAAGGGTAGAAATAAATATTTTCCTTTTAATGCAATGTCTGAGAGTAACTGTTTTATTGTTTTAAAATATGTCTGTAAATTGCTACAACAGATTTTATGGGAAACTGTACAAAGGTAAATAAATACCTAAGGTTTAAGTAAATAAATGTTAATGTATTTATAAGATTATAATACTACTAGATGTAAAACGATGAGCCAATTTACTTTCTTTTTTAACCTGGCCCTTCAAACGGCATCATTTTTCTTTCTTTCTTTTTCATATTCTTAGAACACACAGAACAAATCAGGTTACTACTTTTTAAATTTGAATTTGAATAAATTACCCATTAGTGGCAAAATATAACAATACCATTTTAAGAATCACTAGGAAAAAGCTTAGCTGAGGGTATCCTGTGAAATATATTGATTAGGGCTGCTTCTGAAACTCATTAAGAAGGCTTGTCATTGTTCTGTAATACTGATTCTTTCAACTAAGCAAAAAAAGAAAACCAGCGATTCAAGTATACTTGTATCAGCATTCATCTTCTCCGATGATATGTTACAGATTAAAAACTGAACTTTTTAATGGACTGTGATTTTTTTTCTCTCCAAGCATCTTGTATCAACTATAAAAGCATGGAAACTTAATTACATTACCTAGAAATCTGAGAGAGAGAAAAGAATCAAAACAGCAAAATGCCTACTTCAGCAATGTTCTATTTGTCTGGAACAGTAATATTTTAATTAGAGGAATGGATTAAGGTACCACGTCATCTTTTAAAGGACATCATTGCTTAAACTCTAGAATAATGAAGGAATTTATAGCAAAAGGGCAAGCTAATGCTTTTCAAAAATGTTGTCATTTCTACATACAGTGTTCCCTCGATTTTCGCGGGTTTGAACTTCACGAAAAGTCTATACCACGGTTTTTAAAAAATATTAATTAAAAAATACAATGGCGTCATACGTCATTGCCAAACTTTCGTCCGCCTTTAATAAAAAAAAATTTAAATAAACTTTAATAAATAAACATGGTGAGTAATAGACTAAATGGTTGCTAAGGGAATGGGAAATTGCAATTTAGGGGTTTAAAGTGTTAAGGGAAGGCTTGTGATACTGTTCATAGCCAAAAATAGTGTATTTACTTCTGCATCTCTACTTCGCGGAAATTCGACTTTCGCGGGCGGTCTCGGAACGCATCCCCCGCGAAAATCGAGGGAACACAGTATTAAGTATTATTTTGTTGTGAGCCGCCCTGAGTCCAAGAAATAGGGCAGCATAGAAATCTAATAAATAAAATAAATAATAAACAAAATATATATTAAGCTACACTAAACTAAACTAATTATATATACACACACATACCACACACACACAGAGACACACACACACACATGATATACAACTAGGGGTCCAAAGTTAGCTTGCTTTGGAATAGTCATGAACGTTCTAAGATGTCAATTAGGCAAAAAAAATATCAATGCATATCCTATTTCTAAAGCAGGGCATAAAATAAGTGTAGATCAAAATCAATTGAAAGTTTGTGACTCAGCTTTAAAATACAGTATTTGCCAACGCACTGACAGAAATTGATGTTAAAATTTGGACTAAAATAGATTCATCAGCTCGCTTCTTTTTGGAACTGCCAGTAAAGGTATTGCACAATTACTAGACGATACTGGATTTGATCTGTATCCAAGTGGAATCAGAAGCTTCCCATGTTATTTCACCATATTTAGTAGGTTCTACTAGTAAGAGACATATCTAGTAGGTTCTTCACTCTTGTCTCTTTTCAGTGTGTTGGACTAATTAAGGTGCAAGACTGGGACTCGACCCTTAACCACAGAAGAACATTGGTGCTTTTGGGACAGTCATATTATCTTAATTCAAGCCATCTCACAAAATGATTGTTATTTTTCAAGGGGTTAAGAAATAAGATTCTTAAAAATTCAGGGAAGGAATACAATTAAGTACAGTGGTACCTCGTGATACGAACCCCTCACCATACGAACAATCCGAGATACGAACCCGGGGTTCAGAAATTTTTTGCCTCTTCTTCCAAACTTTTTCCGTCTTACGAACCCGCCACCTGAACACCGAACCCGGAAGTTCGGCAAAAGTTCGGGTTTGGGTGGCCGCCAAGAAGCCCTGTCGCCCAGCTGTCACTTTTTGAAACAGCCGGGGGGCTTCTCGGCGTCCTCCCAAACGCGAATGCCAAACCTGAACTTTTGCCGAACTTCCGGGTTCGGGAGGCCGCTGAGAAGCCCCGCCGCCCGGCTGTCGCCTTTTGAAACAGCCAGGGGGCTTCTTGGCGTTCTCCTGAACACCGAACCTGGAAGTTCGGCAAAAGTTCGGGGTTGGTGTTCGGGTTCAGGAGGACGCTGAGAAGCCCCGCTGCCCGGGTGTTAGCTTTTCAAAAGAGTCGCGGAGCTGTCGGGCCGGTCGGGAGGCTGGAAAGGAGGTGGGGAATCCCAATAGGGAATTCCATGGGCGGAGCTTTGACGTCACAAAGACGTCCTTCCTGGCCGGCCGAAACGTGGGCAGAAGAGAGTTCATGTAGTACAGTATTTCAAAATGGCATTAAGCTATTTAAATCGCTTTCACTTGCTGGGATGAAGGGGGAACTTTTTTTCTTTTCTTTTGTATTAGTATTTTTGATAGTTTGGATTAGTTTTTATTTGTAATTATTAAAATTATTTGACAAGAAATAAAAACTGCTCTGGAAGAAGATTCTTTGATGAAAGGTATGCGTCTAACAAATAAAACAATATAATAAATGTATCATACGACAACCAACCTTCCATGAATTAAAATCCAAAATGTTATGACAACATTGTAAATTAGTTGAAAATCAGTGAAAGAAGTATTCACTCGGACAAAATATGTAGTTCTATTTATATACTCAATTTATATTATTTCAGCTCCAGAAGACAAGAGCATTTTCCAGTTATCAAAACTTGTTCAAACAGCAGCAGTCAAGACTGCTAGATGCAAACAGAAATTTTAGGAAGTAGCCACTGATAATGATATGTCACTCAAAAAGGCCGTAATAATAAAAGAAGCTAAAGTGTAATTTCCAGGACAAAGCAGTGCTCCAACAGGAGACTTTAAAACTCTAAATGTACAACATCACGTATATCAAGTTAAACATTGCTGGAGAATGATCTGGAGAAATCTCTCCCCTCTGAAGTAAAAAAAAACAACTACTGATAGGCAAACTATCATGGTTCTTTGTTGTAAGATATGCGGCTAGTTCAATTCATGGATTCTGTTATTTTTAATGTCTATGAACTTTGTATCGTAAGTTTACTGTCTTTGTGCTTCATTCTCATATGCTTTTTTGCACCAAAGCTATTTGAACCTCAAATCTTTTCCCATGTCAGTATGTGCACAATTCTTCCATAAAACTTCTGCAGAACATTGTTATGATATTTAGTGATATAGTATTTTATTCATAGAAACAAAGAAACATAGAAGACTGACGGCAGAAAAAGACCGCATGGTCCATCTAGTCTGCCCTTATACTATTTCCTGTATTTTATCTTACAATGGATATATGTTTATCCCAGGCATGTTTAAATTCGGTTACTGTGGATTTACCGACCACGTCTGCTGGAAGTTTGTTCCAAGGATCTACTACACTTTCAGTAAAATAATATTTTCTCATGTTGCCCTTGATCTTTTCCCCAACTAATCTCAGATTGTGTCCCCTTGTTCTTGTGTTCACTTTCCTATTTGAACCCTATTTAACCCTTTGACATATTTAAATGTTTCGATCATGTCCCCCGTTTTCCTTCTGTCTTCCAGACTATACAGATTGAGTTCATTTAGTCTTGCCTGATACGTTTTATACTTAAGACCTTCCACCATTCTTGTAGCCCGTCTTTGGACCCGTTCAATTTTGTCAATATCTTTTTGTAGGTGAGGTCTCCAGAACTGAACACAGTACTCCAAATGTGGTCTCACCAGCGCTCTGTATAAGGGGATCACAATCTCCCTCTTCCTGCTTGTTATACCTCTAGCTATGCAGCCAAGCATCCTACTTGCCTTTCCTACCGCCTGACCACACTGCTCACCCATTTTGAGACTGTCAGAAATCACTACCCCTAAATCCTTCTCTTCTGAAGTTTTTGCTAACACAGAATTGCCAATGCAATACTCAGATTGAGGATTCCTTTTCCCCAAGTGCATTATTTTACATTTGGAAACATTAAACTGCAGTTTCCATTGCTTTGACCATTTATCTAGTAAAGCTAAATCATTTACCATTTTACAGACCCTTCCAGGAATATCAACCCTATTGCACACTTTAGAGTCATCGGCAAATAGGCAAACCTTCCCTACCAGACCTTCCCCTATGTCACTCACAAACATATTAAAAAGAATAGGACCCAGAACAGACCCTTGTGGCACCGCTTGTAACCTGTCTCTGCTCAGAATACTCGCCATTAACAATAACTCTCTGATATCTATGTTTCAGCCAGCTTGAAATCTACTGAACTATCCAGGGATTAAGTCCAATATTCACTAATGTATCCATCAGCTCTTTATGTGGAACCGTATCAAAGGCTTTGCTGAAGTCCAGATAGGCAATATCCACGGCTGTATAATTTTAATGTATAATTTAACTGTGTAATTTTTATACAATCTTATATTTTTTCAATTACAAGATCACCATTTCTGTTACTTCTTTTTAAAAGGATATAAGTCTTTTCTTCCCTGGCCAAATGCCTCAAACTTACTGAACTCAGGAAGTTATAGCATGCCTTATTATTATTGTTGTTGTTGTTGTTGTTGTTGTTATCATAATGATTCACAAATGGATTCCCAAAATACTGGTGAATAATTGGCCAGACTGTAAATGACCCAAGACTCTGACCATGGGCAATCCCCATTGGGCAGTTCCTTTCTTTCAGGTATAATGAAAATGGGAAGTCCTATCTAACCCATCACTTGTAGTTTGGACAAGTCCAGTAGGTACCCAAAGGACATGGTTGAAATTAGCCCTTGCTAACCAATTTTTCACAGTACCCGGTTCTAGTTCTAGATTCTTCCTTATCTTTCCATATTGCAGGAGCAATGTCAAACACGGACCCATTCTGATTGTCATCTCTGGCAGTGCAAAGCCTTTAAACAATCTAAGTTTCCTTCTTTGAGGAAAAAGAGGAAGCAATTCCCACAGTCTCTCGCATCTGCTCCATTGTTCTACAACAGCTTTGCTAAAAATAGATCAAATGTGGAAATAGGGATGCAATGCACATGTTATTGCATTAATACCATCTTTGTGCAGTGGCTGCTATCAAGTTGGCATAAACTAATGTTCCATCTATTCAGTGTAACAGAGTTATCTAGTCAAATAGCACTGCATTTATTCAAAGAAGCGGAACTTCATTTACAGGTTCAGAATAACTGCATCCTTTTTTTTTTTAAAAGGCAGTAACTTATCTTCTCTGTTGGAAGACTAATAAATGTGAATTGATGAAGTCTTTAGCACTGGTTGCAGTAAGATCTATGAAGTCAAGTGGGAGTTGACATGAAAAAACCCCCCAGAAAGTCCAAAGACGAAAACATAGATGACAAACTGAACTCTGGCATCAGCAACTGTGTCTCCCGAGTCATTTCTAGTAAATCATGGAAGATGACATACATCTTAGGTTAGGGAACTAATGGAATCCTTGAAAGTCTTAAGTGCAATGCTAATGAGCAGGTGTGCCAAGAAGTCTGCATATGCAAACAGAAAGACTATCACTGGAATGATAACTTAGCTGTAACGTTCACAACAAAAAAATGAAAAACCTGCAAAGACTGTTTGCATATACAAAAAATTTAAAAACCCATCTATTAAATATTATTTATTTTATTCAGTTATAAAATACAGCACTGTCCACGTTTAAAGAAGTACAGTAATACCTCATGATACGAACTTAATTGGTGCAAGGAGGAGATTCGTAAGACGAAAGGTTCGTAAGATGAAACATTGTTTCCCATAGGAAACAATGTAAAGTCAATTAATCCGTGCAACCAAACCCCCCCCCCGCAAAAAAACGGCTTTCGGCGACTGCTGGGAAGCGGCGCGGGTGTTTTAAAAGGTCGCAGCCGGCTTGGGGAGCTTGCCAGCACCCCCCGAACCCTGAACCTGGGTTCGGGGGGGAGCTGGCAAGCCCCCCAGGCCGGCTGCGACCTTTTAAAACACCCGCGCCGCTTCCCAGCTGTCTCCCGAAGCCGAACGCTAAAGCCGAACTTCCGCGTTCGGCTTCGGGAGACAGCTGGGAAGCGGCGCGGGTGTTTTAAAAGGTCGCAGCCGGCCTGGGGGGCTTGCCAGCACCCCTCCGAACCCGGGTTCGGGGTTCGGGGGTGCTGGCAAGCCCCCCAGGCCGGCTGCGACCTTTTAAAACACCCACGCCGCTCCCCAGCTGTCTCCTGAAGCCGAACGCTAAAGCCGAACTTCCGCGTTCGGCTTCGGGAGACAGCTGGGAAGCGGCGCGGGTGTTTTAAAAGGTCGCAGCCGGCCTGGGGGGCTTCCCAGCAACCTCCTGAACTGAACCCGGGGTTCAGCAAAATTTTGCCTCTTCTTACGAACTTTGTTCGAGTTACGAACCGGCGTTCGGGAGGCTTCTGGGAAGCCCCACCGCCCGGCTGTCACCTTTTAAAACAGCCGCGCGGCTTCCCAGCAGTCTCCGAACGCCGGTTCGTAACTCAAAAAAAGTTCGTAAGAAGAGGCAAAATTTTGCTGAACCCCGGGTTCGTATCACGAGTTGTTCGTAAGACGAGGGGTTCGTATCTTGAGGTACCACTGTATAGGTCTAAAATTAAAGCAATAGTACAATAAAGTAATCACAGATTAAAAACCAAAGAAAAACATTCCTTAAAAACAATCCAGAATTATGTTTACATTCAGAAACTAAATAGCTCTGGCTAGTATTTTGAACAGAATATATAGAATGGGTAGAATTTATGGTAAATGAGATACATGGATTGTTTTTACACATTAAAAATATTTAGTCTAAGCCAATATTGAACCTCAACACAGCTTTTTATTTTTGCTGAAACAATCACAATAAGGTTTCTAGAAAGGAAAAAACAGTATTGTAATTTTAAATAAAAAGTGAGCATTTTCTTAATTACATTGGTTATTATTTTGACATCATGCTAATGTGATACAGCTAGCCTAATACTAATACTACAAGTGTTAATAACACCTGATACAGGAACAAATGCTATGATAGTTTGGTATGCATGTGTTATTTTGTTGTGTCCTAAAATAAATAAAAAAACCAAAATGCTGTTAAAAAACCAGAGAAAATAAGTGTTATCTCTAATCATCAAATGGCTTATGTTTTTTTTTACAGTTCTGTAAACAGTTGATTACATTTCTGTCCATTCTAAGAAAGTTAATTTCAGTGACCAAGTATCAATTCCTCTATATAAAAGTTAAAAAACTGGCATTTCATGCAATGCATTTAGCTAGTTCTTGGAAACAAGATGTTAGCTTTATTCTATAGGCTTTATTAAAGTAGATGTTAGGCATACATGATTTCAAATTAATTTTTTAATCTAAACACTTATGGTACTTTACAATCAATATATATTTTAAACAATGTGGGTCAGTAACAGACAACATATATTAAAAATAATATTATTAGTCGGGACTCTCTGTAGAAGACATAAGGCAAAAGGGCTGCCAAATTGTTTTCTTCAAACTGTCAGTCTGAATCTTTCTCAGATGAACTCAGCTCAAATTCTTATTTCAAATTAATTGTGATTATTCTACTATTATTCTACACATTGAGGCTACAGTACATCAAAGATCTTCCTAGCAATGTGGAAAAAGAAAAAGATATTGAAGATATTATTTTCCTGGGCATTAAAATAATGTGCAGCAATTGCCATGAGGTAAACAGTACCACAAATATCTGATGAGTATTCTAGTCTTCAAAGAAAAGGAAGGCAAGTATTAACGACCAAAGAACAAAGAGAAAAGGAAAGACATCTCAAAAGCCAGTTTCAGAGCAATCAATCTGCAGTATGCTCTTAAAAAAAGATGCCTATCTCAAATGGGTTGGACCTCCTTAACATTTTTCTTTCTTCACTAGCACTTTAGATTTCAACAAGTAGTAGTTAAAAAATTACAAAAAATACAAAAAAGCTTCTAGAGTTGTCATCGTGAACCTATAGCACACGTGTCACAGGTGGAGCCATACCTGCAGGCATGCAAGCCGTTGCCATAATACAGCACTAG
This sequence comes from Erythrolamprus reginae, assembly GCF_031021105.1. Taxonomy (NCBI): domain Eukaryota; kingdom Metazoa; phylum Chordata; class Lepidosauria; order Squamata; family Dipsadidae; genus Erythrolamprus; species Erythrolamprus reginae. Next base: position 294,897,057 of record NC_091951.1, read on the forward strand.
CGCGCATTAGCGTGCTGACCAGTTGATTTTTGGCTAGATTGGCCCACACCGCCCCTCCTCACCCAAGAGTCTCCACGCAGCCCATTTTGGATGCCAGGTAAGTAGAGGGAGGGAGCTTTTGGCCCCAGGGGGCGGGGGAGACCATTTTTACCCTCCACGGGCTCTAAGAAAGCTTCTAGAGACTGGGGAGGGCAAAAACAGACCTACCGGGCCTATCGGAAGTCTAGAAATGAGCCATTTCTGATTTCCAGAAGGCCTGCTAATGCCCAAAATGGAATGCAAGAGTCATGCATGCATGCACAGGGGAGCGTGGGGTGGTTATGTGCGCATGCGGGGGGCAGGGCAGTGGGGGGCTTTTGCATGCATGACATGGGGTCACTGAATTATATTTATGGGTACATTCATGCGCTATTGCTTGCGCATGCACGCTTTCGGCTCCAGAGGGAAAAAAAGGTTTGCCATCACTGTTCTAGAGCCTTTTGAATAGTTAGTGCTAAAGCAACATGTCTTTTAAGTCAAATTTATTTTTCAGTGACTTCCCAAACATACCCGTATGGCTTCCTTAGTAGCCATACAAACAATATTTGCTAATGTTTTCTCTTGGAATTTTAAAACACTTTCTAATCTATTTTCTATTCTGAAAACTGCAGTTCCTATCCAAATGCTAATTACAGGAAGTCCTTGCTTAACGACCATACATTCACTGACCACTTTAACTTACAAAACAATGAAGAGGTGGTATTTACAGTCTTCAGAGTAGCAGCTGTTAACAATGTCCTTACATCCATGTGTTTGCAATTTCAGTGCTAAGTAACCAGCTGACAATTACAGAGATTGCAGCATTTCTCAGTCATGTGATCATCACCTTCCCTGCTGGCAAAATTAAGGGGGGGGTCACTGGTGATGACCACATGACATCATGCTTAACGTGCACTTAATGATAGCAACAAGAAGTGCGGGAACTAGTGTCACCAAGCAGCGTGGCCATGTGTGCCACACTTTACAATCATGTCATTTAGAATCGGAACTTCCTGTCCCAATTGTTACCATTGTTAAGTAATAATTACAGTGGTACCTCTACTTACAAACGTAATTTGTTCCATGACCAGGTTCTTAAGTAGAAAGGTTTATAAGAAGAAGCAATTTTTACCATAGGAATCAATGTAGAAGCAAATAATGTGTGTGATTGGGGAAACCACAGGGAGGGTGGAGGCCCTTTTTCCTCCCAGGAGAGCCCACCCCCCAGAAGCTTCTCCCCACCTTTTCCGGCCCTGTTTTCTCCCAGGAGATTCCTAGAGAGGCCCCATGGATGTTTCTCCTTGCCTTTTCCGGTTACAGTTTCAGAGGCTCGGGTTTGTAAGTGGAAAATGGTTCTTGAAAAGAGGCAAAAAAAATCTTGAACACCCGGTTCTTATCTAGAAAAGTTCATAAGTAGAGGTGTTTGTAGGTAGAACTACCACTGTACCTACACGTACAGTCCTGTTTGGTTTTCAAGTTCAGTAAAGACAAGGTGCATTTCTACTTTATTTCAAGGCATCATTCAAAGTATTAGCTGTGCTACCTATACAATCCCAGACCAAAGTTTTTCAAACTTCACCATTTTAAAATGCGTGTACTTCAAGTCCTAGAATTCCCCAGCCTGGGAGATTTTAGGAGCTGAAATGGCCAAGTTTGAAATTGCTCTAGACAGATAGATGCCAAACTTTTTTGAATTGTCTTTTCCTACACAAGAGGTTACCAATACACTTTATTTTGTCCTTCAGAGTTGATGTTCTATATTCCACTGCCCTTCACATGCACAACTAACAGGAATGAAAAACAGAAGCCAATCAGTTATGTCAGAATTGCAAAAGTTCCTCCTTTAGGCCTTTTTGCTTTTTGAAGAATAGTAAAGATGTTCTTTTTTCAGAAGTTAAAGATGGCTACAACAATATTTCTTTTCTCTGCTGCCATGATGGTTTTAATATGGAGACCATTTTAATTCTCCCTTTTTACATTGTTCAGTAAACACTGGTTTAAAACAATCGAAACTTTCTAAAGGGCATTCACAACCAAAGGGAAAAATGGAATTCTCTAAACAAAATAAATGTTAAATACATTAAAATACATTAAATAAATGAGGACTAGGGGAAGATCACAGAAAAGACTATATCATGTTTAACATGATTTTGAATTCAGGCAAGGTATTCTGAGCCCTTCCCTTCCATGACTGAACTCAAGAGGTTAAAAAACTTCTGAGGTTGATTTAGTGAAGGAATTTGGCTTCATGCTCCTCTCTAAAGGGCAATCCCTTATACAAATATTTATACAGACATCCAAGCATTAAATCTATGCCAATAGTCAACTATACAAAATGTATGCATTTATTATCCAGCCCTTACTCCTTTAACACATACAAAACAGAAAACTAGGATAAAATGAACTTCCCTTTGAATATGTGATAAATCACTTGCTGCTCAAAATACATAATTGGCTTCCACATCTGAGAAGACATACAAGTGCTTCAGATAGCCCAATAAATCATAATATATCATGACAAGAAATGAACCAGAGTATTTCACAGGCTTCTCTGCATATTCTCTTGTTTTCAGATGCAGCCCTGAGATTGCTTCTGGTTTTGATTGTTATTTGATTGAACTTTACAATATGCTTAATCTTAACTAAGATTTATCTCTAATAAGGCAATTTCAGACTATATGTCTAAACTGATATAGTAAAAATGTATCCAGTATAACAATGCAATGCACTACTTCTTCCAATTGAGTATTGTTGTGTGTGTGTGGTGTTTTTTGTTGTTGTTTTTTGATGACCAAAAATTCTATGAAATGTTTGCTGGGTTGATTACTCTAATGTCTAACATGCATTTAATGAAATGCATCTGGCTTTACCACAAAGTTTACATCTGCCTCCTTTTCCCCACTGTATTGTACTGTACTGTGAAAACAACAGCAGTTTAGTACTCTAATCAAAATATTGCCACACCAGAAACTATAAAAATAATACACACTGTTTGTTGATGAGAATGGCGTTTATTCTTTACTTGCCACTATTTCGTCAACTGGGATTTGTGATAAGAATAGTGATACCAAAATCCTATACCAACAGAAATGCAAAGGCATTTTTAAAAGGTCAGGTAAAACGTGAACAATTGTTCAAGCCATTTTTCTTCTAAACCTACTTTTTTCTTCTAACCTACTGTATTAGGTTTTATAACAAAGAACGTCTCCCAGAGATAACAGGAAAAAAAAACTTTTAAATAAATCTTTGGAGGAGTGCTTCCTAACAAAACACTCTCTCCCCTATGATAAAAGACCTTTATTCACTGATAAATTATGTTTACCTTACAAAAATAAAAACCAGAGAGTTTGTTCTGCATTACTAAGAAAATTCCGTAAAAAAGGAAACCAACAAAAAAGGAGAGGAGAGTGTTCTTTAAATGGCATACTATAATTGTAGTTTGTATGTGGACTCATAAGATCATGTCAAAAGACTCTGACAAAATGGTTGTTATAAAGTCAGACCCCAAACCACCATTTACCAGAAAATAAACTGTTGAGGAATGTTTTCATTCTCCACTTCTAGGCTGTGGGACGCTTATCATCATCCCTAGCTTATCTTTGCCTCTTTTCTTGGCAAGTGAATAAACTTTCAAGATAAACAACAACACTCGCACCCAACCTAGGCTTTCCACTTTTATTTTCTAAGATTTCTGAAGTGGTTTCATGGAGCCATTCCTGCAAATAATAATAATGCTAGAAGCTGGGATTTTGTTTTCAATATGTCAGCTCTGCATTTAAAATTGAAATAATCTAAATAAAATTAATATGGGCAAAAAGGACCTTGCCACATTATAGAGCTACAGTAATTGCTAAAGTTATGATACTAATACTGACCACTCAAATTTTTATTTCCAATTTTGCATGTTGCATTGTTATTTCATTACAGGTAATCCTTGACTTATGACCTCAATTAAACCCAAAAATTATGTTGCTAATAAGATAGTTGTTAAGTGAATTTTGCTTCATTTTCCAAATGTTCTTGACACAGTTGTTAAATGAATCACTGCAGTTGTTAAGTTAGTAACATGGTTATTAAATGAATCAGGCTTTCCCACTGACTTTCCTTGTCAGAAGATCACAAAAAGTGACCATATGACTCCAGACATGCAATCATCATAAATATGAACCAGATGCCAAGCAGCTGAATTTTGATCATGTGACTATTGGAATGCTGCAATGGTTGTAAGTGTGAAAAGGACTATGTGTATTACAATGAAGAAATGATGGTCGTTCATCAATAAACCTAAATTCCTAAATTCCTTCTCCAAACAAATTTCTGCACCCATTTCCAATCTTTAGTAAAAAAAATTTACAAGAATATACAAATTTTTATCTATTTTCATTGTTGTTGTATGTGTATAGCTTCCAACTGTTTTCTCCAGCTTCCTGCTAAACATGGCTAACTTGATCCTGTGTTATTTTTTAAGATCCAGCCATACTCTCAGTTTTGTTATAGTTATCTTTCTAACAAATTATTGGCCCTCTTAGCCAACAAGTACGCATCATCTACACACAAAAGTGTGTGTATAGTCACATCCCCAAACACACAGGAAGCATGCAGTCATTATGCATGTACTGAATGTTTCAATTCCAATCAGGGTTTCTTCCCCATTTTGTTTTATTATTTATAAATAATAAATTATTTGTATAATAATTATTTGTATGCCGCCTCTTTCCGTAGACTTTATGATTAGAAGTGCTTAAAAATAGCATATCTAGTTATCCTGAAAAACAATAGGCTAGACTAGATTAGACTAGACTAGACTAGACTAGAATAGAATAGACTAGACTAGAATAGAATTCTTTATTGACCAAGTGTGATTGGACAGGGGACAATAAATATTTTTTGGCCCTCTTTTTGACTTGTGCAGTATACAGGTCTTCAATAGAAGGCAGATTGGCAATAATTGTTTTTTCGGCAGTTCTGATTATCCTCTGAAGTCTCTGTCTGTTTATTTATTTATTTATTTATTTAATTATTTATTTATTTATTGGACTTATATGCCTTGTTTTCTTGGGTTGCAGAACTGAACCAAACAGTTATAGTGGCGCAGATGACAACTTCCATCATTTCCAGCCAGCTTCTCCCCCTGTAATTCTACACATCTGAAACCAAATATTTCATCTTAAGATTCATATCAACTCACTATAGTGTATGTGTAGATAAGCCTTGAGGGACCAGAGAAGAAATCAGTGAAGAAAAAGTATATGTACTGATTTTCCCCACTGACTGTCACAAAAGGGATCACATGACCGGAACTGTCATAAATATCAGTCAATTGCCAAGCATCTGAATTTTGTTCATGTTACCATGAGGACGCTACATGAGAAAAACAGCTGTGGTCACTTTTTTCAATGTTGTTGTAACTTCAAACAGTCACTAAATGAACTATTAAGTCAAGGGCTACCTGTACTGATTTTGTCTTTGGAAATGGCTTTGATTTAAATTTAGCATTAGGCATAACCAAAAAGAAACAGTACAAAACCTGACTTGGCTAAATAGTGTATTATCTATTTTTGTGGTATTATTCCACTATCAGTGCCAGCATTAATCGCAATCTCTCCCTGTGAAGCATTTCATATAAAGACCCTTTTTGCATCTCCTAGACTTTCCAGTAGCTAAAACAATCCATACCATTAAAATTACACCCATATATTAACTTAGATTTCTAGGTGGAACCATACTGAGTTAAAAACCCTCCAGCAATAGCCTACTGTGGGCCGTGAGAAGAAAAAGTGCTATAATATAAGCAATAGTGCTTTTAAGTAGGTTACCTATGTCACATCTTCATGATCTCATACAGAGAACTGGACAAACGCACATTATATTTTAACACATCAGATGAGATTAACAATATGCAGAACAGTACAGTTAAAAATCTCCTAATAATTGAAGTCTTCCTCTGTTGTAATTTTATAGCATATTGAAGGATTTTCTTTTTTAAAAAAATCCCAGTTGAACAGGTGGAAAGAATGTTTAAAAAGTTTTAATAATGCTTTTAAATTATTATAATTCATGTCTTGGAATAAAAAAGATAAAAGTATAAAAGATGAACTAATTATTTAGTTTGGATACACAAGTTAATGGCACAGAGGAACATACCTAGAAATTCATTCTCACAGCAGGATCTTGCAATCACTAATATGTCTTAGGAAGGATTCCTATAGTTAATTCTTTTACTTTCCACACAGGACTCCATCATTATGAATATACGACTACAGTTTGAAGCTGCGTGAACTCTTGAATAGATTTCAAATCAGGCAAACAATAATTACCTACTGTTCTAATATTGAGGTTTCTGCTGGTAGGTTTATAAAATGTAAGAACTGGAATTAATAACTTGGAATAGCAACTTTACAATAAATTGGGCTAATTTTGCCTACAAAAGCCTGAGATCAAACTCAACTATTTCTTATATATTATATTAGCAGCCCTATTTGTAAAATTATATATTGTATTGTATAAAATTACACAAAATGCACACTACACTAACATTTTCAAGAAACAGAGGCAGTTCTGCCAAGCAGAATAGTCAATAACCTGAGTCAGAAGCTGGTAATGCCTAAGACAAATATGGTTTTTTCTGAGGAATATCATGTGTTTCCCACTTGACAAAGCAGAAGACAAAAAAGCAACAACAACTCTGAGTCAAATAAGGAGCAGCTTTACATACAGACAAGCTGCTGTTGGAAAACAATAGCATAACCCCAGTCTCATGCTGTCCATCTTCATAACAATCTTCCATCTGCTATTATAAAGAAATGGCCTTTGAGACTGGGAAGGGATGAGTGAGATGTGAATGAGGGACTTTGGAGAAAATAATATAGGCACAAACCCCCACAAAAAATGGGGGGGGGAACTCTCCTCAAGACTTCAAATCTTTAGGAACTGAAAATATTGGACCTTGCTTTCTCTCAGAAGTTTCCATCTCAGCAAATCACTGTAATTTTAAGAAGTTATGCCTAAAGCTTTATTTTCTTCTTCCCTCCTCCAGTCTGGTTATCTTTTGATTCGATAATTCACATATTAAATCTTCTGGCAAGAAATACTCTAACATGAGACACTCTAAGCTGAAAAGCAGAGTAAATATGCGTTCAATAAACAATTGCAGATGGCACAGTAGTCCGCTGAAAGTGTCCTTGAAAAGTTAGTTTATTTTGACCACTTTCATTGTTCTTTTGGGGGGGAAGAGGGGGAATCCCATCTGCTTGTGGAAGTTTATGCTGTCTTTTCTAACAAACGTACCACTATTTCAAGAAAGTGGTTTTTTTGTTTGTTTGTTTGTGAGGTAATACCATTAATAGTTCAATACAGTGATCCCTCGATTAGTACGGTCTCGATTAGCGCGAAACGCTGCAACGCGGTTTTTCAAAAAATATTAATTAAAAAATAATTAATAATAAAATAATCAAAATAATAATCAGTCTTCTATGTTTCTATGTTTCTATAAGTCCGCGCTAGTTCTCTCTCTCTTTCTCTCCCTGTTGCCGGCGTGGTATATGAGAGAGAAAGAGAGAGGCAGAGGTCGGGCGCATTACCGGGAGGTGGAGGCGGCGTGGGGACGCTGGGTGCCGGGGACACCGAGGAGGGGGTGGACGTGGCCTCTCAGCTGCAGAGCCGAACAAGGGCGGAGGCAACGCGGAGTCCGGCGCTGGGGCCATGCGGGGCCGCTCATCCAGGGGGGCGTGGACTGGCAAGTCGCCCTCCTTTCTCTTTCTTTCTCTCTCTTATACCACACCGGTAACAGGGAGAGAAAGAGAGAGAGCGGAGGGCACCTTGCCGGTCCACGCCCCCCTAGATGAGCGGCTCCGCATGGCCCCAGCGCCGCCCAGGCAAAGGGGAAACCCCAAGATCGCTTGCCGCTTGCCGTATTGCAGCGAAGGAGGCGAAGCAAGGCTCCAAGCTGCAATACGGCAAGCGGCAAGCGATCTTGGGGTTTCCCCTTTGCCTGGGCGGCGGGAAGACCAAGGGAAGGTTCCTTCAGCCGCCCAACACCTGATCCGCTCCGCAGCGCGGCAGCAGCGAGGAGCCGAAGATGGGGTTTCCCCTTTGCCTTTACCCCATCTTCGGCTCCTCGCTGCTTCCGCGCTGCGGAGCAGATCAACTGTTGGGCGGCTGAAGGAACCTTCCCTTGGTCTTCCCCGCCGCCCACACGCAAACTCCACCATCTGCGCATGTGCGGCCATGAAAAAAAATGGCGCGCATGCATAGATGGTGTTTTTTACTTCCGCACCACTATAACGCGGAAATCGATTAGCGCGGGAGGTCTTGGAACGTAACCCCCGCGCTAATCGAGAGATCACTGTATAGGCAATCCTCGATTTATGGCCACAATTGGGACTGGAATTTCTCAAGTTGACATGGTCATAAAGCAAGTACATCTGATTTTGTGACCTTTTTTACTGCAATTGTTAAGTGAATCCAGATTCCCTAATTGACTTTCTTTGTTGGAATACAGTAGTCCCTCACCTATCGCTGGTGTTATGTTCCAGACCTGGCCACGATAGGTGAAATCGGTGATGGGGAATTTATCGACTGATAGTACTTATTTAAGTGTTTATATTGTAATTGTTTGGTAAGTTTTCATTGTTTTAAGTGTTTATAAACCCTTCCCACACAGTATTTATTTTAGATACAGTATTTAAATACAGTATTTACAATTTTAGATATATATATATATATATATATATATGTTTTCGTAGATTTATATATATATATATATATATATATATATATATATATATATATATATATATATATTTAAACCTGCCGATCGAGTTCGGCGGGCTGTTTAAATCTGCCGATCGACTTCCTCAGAAACCCGCGATGAAGTGAAGTCGCAGTAGGTGAAGCGCGGTATAGCGAGGGACTACTGTACATCTGGGAAGGTCACAAATCATAATCACATGATCATAAGATGGAGCAATGGCCCTACAATGGCTAGTAAGGCTGCACCCCACATAACCCTGAAGGCAGCCACCCTCAGCCCCCCAAACAAAAGCCAGTAAGCAATAAAGTCCAAAGGGAAGGTGCAAGTTCACAGACCAACATCCAGAGTCAAGGCCATGGGGTCAGGCAAAAGCATAAGGCCAAAGGCAAGTTCATAAGACAAAGCCAGTCCACAAAGAATAAGGCAAGTCCACGAGGCCAAAGACAGTCCACAAGGTAAAGGCACGGTTACAGGCAGGAGCAAAGCCGGAGGAGTCTAAGCCAAAATAATTGTCCCTGACAAAGACAAACTCTCCCATCCCAGACTTCTACTTAAGTCAACCTGCACCAGATGTTCCTTGTGAGGAGGGGTGGGGCAACCATCCCCGAGTAGCTTTGCAGCCCTCCTTTGAGCTTGCCTCCATTCCACTCTCCGTGTCCTTAGATTGAGTGGGGGAGGAAGCTGTTCCTCATAAGACGGGATCTGTTGCCTATTGGCACCACTGCCTGCCTGTAGCTGATCCTCCTCTGTGTCTGTGAAGGCAGACAGCTCTTTGTCCGGTCGACTACCTCCCTCAATGACTGAGGGCCTGGGACTGCATTTTCCTCAGTCCTGGCTTCTCCAAAAATTCCGACGGAGATGTGCCATCCCCATCGGATGGTCCTTGTTCTAATTCCTCCTCCTCTGAATTGGGTTCCGATAAAGACATGACATACGAGCTGATTTCTAAGTCCTTAAAATGTGATCACGTGACCACAGTTATGGTGCAATGGTCACAATGAGGATGTATCATAAATCGCTTTTTTGAAGGCCATTGTAATTTTGAACTTTGCTGAATGGATGGTCTTAAGTTAAGGACTACTTGTATAAACTTTTCTGCAGATAGGAATAGTTGTGGACTGTTATCAGCCTTTCCCTCAAAAGGTTTTTAAAAAAATACATAGACATTAAACATTTAATACTCCACATGTAAATACCTTACACCTATGTCTTCAGGAAAGTACAGGATGGAAGCAATATAAAATTTGTTTTTACAAAATAATATTGACAAGAGTTGTGACATTTCTCCTTCAGTTCCTTAAGCAAATGGTATCTTTTCTCTTCAATTTTTATACTATTTAGTGAAATATTTCAAGGTACCAATATTATTAAATTTATCTGATCAGATTTAATTGATTTAATCAGAACATTAAACAAGCCAGTACATGCATTGAAATATTTAATGTACATATCTTTAACACAGTGTTCCTTCTGAACTACTACTAACTGCAAAGAAATAGAGTGTCATTGGTTCTTCAAAAAAAAGTTGCATAAAATAGGACCAAAGAAAAGTAGCACAAAGCTAGATTCCAGACCAATTATAATTAAGTAAGTCTATGCTGTCTAACATTATTAAAAATCAAGTGATACTAGGCTCATGATATTGTTAACATGCCTGTCATCATTAGAATCTGAGGGTGACAGAACTGTTTATTTTGGTTTTATTAACAAAAGGCTTTTATTAACTTTTATTAATTTATTTTATTAACTTGTGCTGCACGAGTCAAAAAGAGGACTGTGAAAGTATTTACTGACCCCTCGCATCCTGGACATAAACTGTTTCAACTCCTACCCTCAAAATGTCGCTGTAGATACCACACACCAAGACAGCTGGACACAAGAGCAGTTTTTTCCCCAAATGCCATCACTCTGCTAAACAAACAATTCCCTCAACACTATTTACTAAGTCTGCAATACTATTACTAGTTTTTTCTCATCATTCCTATCACCCATCTCCTCCCACTTGTTGCTTGCATCCTTTAGATTTTTATTAATATTAATTGTTTCTTGATTGCTTATTTGATCCCAATGACAATCATTAAGTGTTGTACCTCATGATTCTTGACAAATATACTGAGAGTATATGCATCAAAGACAAATTCTTTGTGTGTCCACACTTGGCCAATAAAGAATTCTATTTTATTCTGTTCTATTCTATTCACATAAGGCAGCTAACGTATTTAACACATCTTTATTCTCCCACAATAATAATCCTGTGAAGGGGAATTGGGCTGAAAGAGAGTGACTGGACCAGTCAATCAACTGATTCTCATGGCTAAGGCACATCTTGAACTCATAGCCTCCTGCTTCCCAGCCTGGTGCCTTAACAACTAGACCAAACTGGCTCTCATCAAATCAGTTCATCTTCTCTCTTTCTCTAGGAACCCGAAAAAAGGAAATTTAAAAATTTATGCCAAGTTGCTGTATAGCTAAAAGACATGCTTTTGCTGTTTTTACATATTTGTCAATTAGAAGTCACCCAACCAAGAAATAAGTACAAAGTATAGTAATTGCTAGCTGCTCAGCAGGATGCAACATTCTTAAACTTCCCATTGCAGATTCCTTAATAGTTAAGAGATATTGAAGAATATTTATAAAAACATTTTTACTTACATGTGAATCTATTGTGAAATACACATGGGAGAAATTTTGTATTTATTACTGTTTCATTACAGATTTATCAGTTCCCTTCTTTGTCAGTGTGGCATAATTTCCCCTAAGATTATTTGGAGATAAACAGATATATGCTTAAAAAAGGAGTTTGAACTCTTTGGACCTGAGGAAGTGGACATGGAGCTTGTCAGTGTGAGCTAATCCATGTCCCTCCTGGGTGGTGAAGACTTCCTATGTGGTTGGTTTGGGGGAATGGTAAATTCTTCTTAAAGAGAAGGACTGGTTCCATTGTCCCTTAAAGAGGTGTTGATCACCCTTCTCCTTAAGAAGCCATTATTAAACCAACCACAAGATTCAATCCTACCAGACAATTTTTTGTAAAGTATACAACATTCCCATATCAGGAAAGTTTGTGGAGGAGGTGACTGTACAAAAGTTTCAGATGATCCTGACTGAAATAGGTTATCTGGCTCTTTTCAGGCCTGGGTATGGTGCTGAAATAACATTGGTCATAACTGGCCAATCCAATGATTGGCTGATCCAATTACCAATCACTGCTTTGCAGCGAGGGTTCCAGGACTCAGCTGGAGCATCAGCTCAGCTCAGTTGACAGGTGGTGGGCGCAATGGAGCAGAGCCCTGATGCGCCTCGAACCGAGACTGTGATAATGTGCTGAAGCTGACCAGCCTGTTTGCTATGAAGACATTTGGCAGATGAATACCGGATGGATGCTGGGGGGCAGAGGCAGATTTTTTTTCTCACTTTCCTCCTCTAAAGCTAATATCCATCTGATGTGTCTTATAGTGTAAAAAATACAGTATATGTGCACATGAAGTAGGATGCTTGGCTGCATAGTACAACAAGCAGGAAGAGGGAGATTGTGATCCCCTTATATAGAGTGCTGGTGAGACCACATTTGGAGTACTGTGTTCAGTTCTGGAGACCTCACCTACAAAAAGATATTGACAAAATTGAACGGGTCCAAAGACGGGCTACAAGAATGGTGGAAGGTCTTAAGCATAAAACGTATCAGGAAAGACTTAATGAACTCAATCTGTATAGTCTGGAGGACAGAAGGAAAAGGGGGGACATGATCGAAACATTTAAATATGTTAAAGGGTTAAATAAGGTTCAGGAGGGAAGTGTTTTTAATAGGAAAGTGAACACCATAACAAGGGGACACAATCTGAAGTTAGTTGGGGGAAAGATCAAAGGCAACATGAGAAAATATTATTTTACTGAAAGAGTAGTAGATCCTTGGAACAAACTTCCAGCAGACATGGTTGGTAAATCCACAGTAACTGAATTTAAACATGCCTGGGATAAACATATATCCATTGTAAGATAAAATACAGGAAATAGTATAAGGGCAGACTAGATGGACCATGAGGTCTTTTTCTGCCGTCAGTCTTCTATGTTTCTATGTTTCTATGAACACTATATACATACACACATATGGATATGCACACGTGTGCCAACATGAAAATAACTATGTTCGGAGAGGGGCAGCATACAAATCTAATAAATTATTATTAATTATTATTATTATTATTTTATTTTTATTAACTATTTATTTAACCTCAATGGCTTTCACTTCAGCAAAGGTAGCACCTAGCTAATTTTGATGGATCTCTAAAGCCAAGCAGAGTCAGCTCAGGTTAGTATTTGAATGTGAGTGCTAAGGTAATTGATTGAACTAGAAAACAAACTTTCAAAAACCACCAAAGGGAATAACAACCATTTCTGACAGGTTGTCAAAAACCTGCCTGGAGGTAATCATCATGATTCAAGCTCAACTCAACAGTTTCTTTATCTTATTGCAGCTTGCTTGGACTCCTTTGTGTAGCTATTACACTGAACCTTCTTGGCTTTCAAGTTTCAAAACGTTACAGGCTCCACACATACCAACATATGGAATCATGAATTTATTTCAACTGAAATTGGGTTCAAAACATTTTCCTTCTTTAAGAAAGAGTTACAAATGTAATTATTTGACAGCAAAGATCAAGAGTTCTTTTAAAGAAAAAATAACTTCTATTTTATTCTACATAATCGCAAAAATATAATTACATATCCAAATACTTCCATGCACCCAAAACTGTTCAGTAAATAGCTGTCCCACATCTCAATCAGCCAAAAAAAATAATAAATGCTTGAAATGAAAATAAAAAAGGAATATTGCGGAAAGGGAGGATCATTTTGCTTTTGAAATCCTATTGGAAGACTAAAATGTGCAAGACTAAAAGTGCAAGACTAAAATGTTTCTATGCACTGTGCCCAAAGGATCATTAAAATAATGCTTTGTATCTACTGTTGTACGGCTATTATTATTCCAACTTCTATGTGCTTATTTTACTACATTACAGTCAATAGAAAGTAGCATTTTTTTTAAAAAAAATGCATGTTTATCTGCCCATTCAGCAAAGTATAAAAAACTTGGAAATACCTAAAATACTTAGTTATCCAAAATTATAAAATACACCCCCATTATCTGATTTTTTTTCACCTGTTATTGAAATGATAACTTTTCTAAAGTATGAATTTTAAAACATTAGGAGGCGAATTCTTTATTTTTTTTGGCTTAGCATGAATCCAGCCACTGCAGTCTATAATTTAAAGTAAATTATAGCTTAATTTTATGCAGACCATGCAACTATGACTTGTTCAGCAAACCATATTTAAAATAAATCCTGGCTTGGTATAATGCGTGAACCTAGCCAAACTAATCACTTGATAGGCACTCCATTCTAAATTATGGGTAAGTAGGGATTTTTAAAGGAGACTAATTAAAAGTGGAGACAATCCAAGAACACAGATGTAACATTTTTGCATCTCTCATGCATTTATTCCAATTAGGCATATTTAGAAAGCTGTTCTCAAGAGAATTGTTTTACATTGTAATGGCTCCTTAATATAGAAATACATTAAGCCTTCGATCGTAATAGATTATTTTGCATAAGCATTAACAAAATGCATAGCCATATATATCTTGTGCTCTACGGTACCCAATCTGTTACAAAGCATCTTTAGTAGAACACACTATTTTTGTTTGAGTTTCTGCTAAAATAATTTTTGTCTTCAAATCTAATCAAGCTACAAGAAGACACTGCTATGAAAGAATATGCCTGAATATCAAGTTAGAAAGAGAATAGGGGTAATAATCAAACTTATTCAAACATCATTGGCCTGTATTTTGTTACCTATTTTTTTTTGTCCTGAATCATTTAAAAAATGTTTGCAATTGAGAAAATCTTATTCCCACACTCAGTAACATACTATCCAGAATAAATAAAGTACATTTCTTAATTATTTTTCCTTTGTGCCAACAAAGACTTAAAGATGCAAGAGGTCAGAAATAGGAATAGATGGCTTCCTTCAACAATCTGGTGGCAATAAGAGTGGGATTCTCCTAACATTCACAGCGTTTAACTTATAAAATAATGTTTATTTTTTAAATATAAAAATATAGCTTTGAGATAAAAAGTTATTTATTTATTTTATAATTTATTAAACATTTATAAATAAAAATATTTCATAAATATATACATAAAATATAAACATAAAGTATTTAATATTTATGTTATAATTATTTATTAAAAATAAAATAATAAAATAAAATAAAGTAACAAAGTGGTAGTAGTAACAAATCAAACAAATAAAAAACATCCTCCTTTCACCCTCTCAAAACAAATGTGTTAGCAGAGATTCTTTTCCATTTCTATACATTGAATTATTGCATTTTAATCAAACAAGGTACTGTGCAAATATTACAAACTTCAAACCTTGGATTTCAAATTTGTTTACCTATAACTAAGGCAAAATACAGTACCACAATACCATGGAAAAGGAGTAGTTTTGTTTGAACAATTCCTAGATCTCAGTTTAGTTACCTAAAAACTGATTAAAATGTTTACCAAAAACCTGAACAGCAGATTTTTAATAGAAACATAGAAGACTGATGGCAGAAAAAGACCTCATAGTCCATCTAATCTGCCCTTATACTATTTCCTGTGTTTTATCTTAGGATGGATATATGTTTATCCCAGGCATGTTTAAATTCAGTTACTGTGGATTTACCAACCACGTCTGCTGGAAGTTTGTTCCAAGGATCTACTACTCTTTCAGTGAAATAATATTTCCTCACGTTGCTTTTGATCTTTCCCCCAACTAACTTCAGATTGTGTCCCCTTGTTCTTGTGTTCACTTTCCTAAACACTTCCCTCCTGAACCTTATTTAACCCTTTAACATATTTAAATGTTTCGATCATGTCCTCCCCTTTCCTTCTGTCCTTCAGACTATACAGATTGAGTTCATTAAGTCTTTCCTGATACGTTTTATGCTTAAGACCTTCCACCATTCTTGTAGCCCGTCTTTGGACCCGTTCAATTTTGTCAATATCTTTTTGTAGGTGAGGTCTCCAGAACTGAACACAGTATTCCAAATGTGGTCTCACCAGCATTCTATATAAGGGTATCACAATCTCCCTCTTCCTGCTTGTTATACCTCTAGCTATGCAGCCAAGCATCCTACTTGCTTTTCCTACTGCCCGACCACACTGCTCACCCATTTTGAGACTGTCAGAAATCACTACTTAATTCTAGTGAATGCTAAAATACTATCTAAAATGCCAAATTATGAACCTAATCCTAGATTCTAAATGGAAAACCATAGTCTATGCATAGAAAACTATAGACATCTATGAATTTTATGGCAGCATTTCTCTGCCACTTTCCTCTTTCTGATCCTTTCTCTTGCCAACTTTCATGCATTCAATCAAAGTCTGAAAGAGGGGCTTGGATTCATAACAAAGCATAATTCCCTTTCAGCTCTCCTCACGCAAGCCAGGAGGTAAATGATATCAGCAAATGCAATTGTTGCCAAACTGACTCATACATTTTCTACTTAAATCAATGTATTTTCTAAAAAGCAACCTTTTTCTTTACTAGAAATATTTTTTTTATTTTTCCCCAAATAAATATGTATAAAGGAGAGATGGAGTTCAAGTATCAAGTGTTTTGTTTATAAAACCCATACCCAAGATTTGATTAGGTATGTGCATACTGAAATAAAGCCAAACTCCTTTATATTATAACAAGAATAAACATGGTACAAATTCAGAGATGACAGTGTGAAACTGGTTAGACTTTATATAAAGAATTCAAAAACAAAACAAAACCATCAGAGATCTATACTGAATTGCATTTAATAAATCAGTAAAAATTATGATAAGCTACCTGGAGACCCGTTCAAATTTAGTTAACTTTTAAAAAGACAGACACCCCTTTTCTTCCAGTATTCATATTTATTAAGTTTTTGAACACAAGCAATTAGGCAACAAAGTAAACCTCTAGATTATTTAATGCAGTCATTCATTCATTCATTCATCCATCATTAAAAACCAATGGAATAAAAAGTTCTTTAGCCACATTACCTATAAAAGCTTTTAGAGTACCTCACAAATTTATGCATAGATGGCTCTTTCAAGTGACATTTAACTTATTTTTCTGCCTTACTGACATTTATTGAATGACCTACTTTGGCTGAAATTATTAGAGTGAAAAACTATCTTTAGTATTATAAATAATGTTGACCAGACATAATGTCTTATTTGAACAATATTCAAGCACTGATGTCCCTGGTTGGAGAAGGTTAGTTATTCCAACATGACTCCCACAAATTGGCAGTGATGAGCAATTCAATTAGAAAAGGTTCAGAAGGACATTTTAAAAGAAAATTGAAAGGCCAAAGTTTTAAAATCTATACCACTATAAATCAAACACTGAAACATATTCTTACATAATGACCAATATGATACTGACTTAGCATGTTAACCAATTTGATCCTGAAGAAAAGCTTTAGCTTATATGTATTATTTAAAGCTCATTTTCCATTGAAAAGTTCAGTGTTGTATACATGGATGGCATTCTCTTTCTCCTTTCATAACAGCTATTTGAGGTAGCTGAAACTCAGAAATAGAGGTCAGTGGCTTCCCGCCCAAGTTTAAAAATTTAATTTGCATCTTTCCTACTCTATTTAAACACCCTAACTGAGCTTTCCCCATCTGCATGCCCCGCAGATATATAGACTTTTTCACAGAATGATTATTTCTGAAGCATTCTGGAATCCGTATGTGGCCCGAATCCACATATCTGAAGGTGGGGAAAACTTTTCACTACATTACACTACTCTAACCTTGGTCCCAGTATAGCCAAAGTATACCACACATTCTAATACTGTAATGATGTTTTTCAAAGTGCTTGTTACCTAAATAATAAAAATAAATGTATGTATTTTTAATTTGAATTTTTAATTTGAATTTTTTTCCTTACAAACAAGGCACAATTCTTTTATTTTTGCAATCATTTCCTTCGCTCTGTTATAAAGCAATACAAATTTAATTTATAACAATACAGGAATTCAATAAACATCATGGAGATTATCTTGGCTAATGTTAGTGCTATGGTTCCTAGGAGTCAATCACTCAATGGAGGAGACAATAAGGTTTTATAGGTAAAAACCAACACTTTTGGGAGAAAGATCAAAAGCAACGTGAGGAAATATTATTTCACTGAAAGAGTAGTAGATCATTAGAACAAACTTCCAGCAGACGTGGTTGGTAAATCCACAGTGACTGAATTTAAACATGCCTGGGATAAACATATATCCATCCATCTAAGATAAAACACAGGAAATAGTATAAGGGCAGACTAGATGGACCATGAGGTCTTTTTCTGCCGTCAGTCTTCTATGTTTCTATGTTTTAATTTTACCCAAAAGTGGCAACCAATGAAATACCCATAATATTTATATAGCACTGCTGTGGTACTGCTTTAATAGCTCTTGCCTGCCAAAATGCAGAGCTAAATTTGCACCAATTAAAGATTCTAAGTACTATTCAATGACAATTCTAGAAAAAAGAGAACATTGATATTGTCCAATTTTAAAATAAGGAGGGCAAGGTACACAATCTAGAAAGTCTAGAAAGCTGAACCCGCATTTTAAATAGGTATTTTTTAAAATATATGTATTATCAAGGTAATTAACATAAAACCAAAATCATACAACTTTGTTAATAAATTAAAAGGCTATGATTCATCTTTAAGCACATTCTCAAGATGCAATGCATATTTAAGCACATACTCATGACAATTGTCCTGTATCATATCTAATACAGGGTAATTGACAAAAGCATTAAATAATAATAATAATAATAATAATAATAATAATAATAATTTATTAGATTTGTATGCCGCCCCTCTCCGAGGACTTGGAGCATTTCACAACAACAATAGATACAATAAAATACAAATCCAATATAAACTATATTAAAAAAAAACCACTATTATAAAAAACTAACAATTCTAAAACAATCATACCAGTCTCATATGTTAAGTCAGGAAAGGTAAGGGGAGAAATCAATCCCCCCATTTAAAAAATGAAAAAATTGAATTAGAACATTATTTTACCAAACTCTGCAGACACAACTGGCCACAACTGCTCCATTCAAAAAGCACAAAGTTGAACCTGTCCTTGGATAAACAAATCAGTACTAAATTAAACATTGGACACAAAACAAATATTTTATGAGATTGGGATTTAGGGGAACTAAAACATCACTGGGTCAGAGATCAGCCACATACTCCTCAATTGTAATCTATCTCAGATTTCCAGAGATGATGATGATGATGATGATGATGATGATGATATTATTATTATTATTATTATTATTATTATTATTATTATTTATTAGATTTGTATGCCACTCCTCTCCGCAGAGATACAATTCATTATCTGTTTTCAGTCTGAAAAGTCATAGTTGATAAGATCAAGATCAGTTGTTTTTAATGGAGAGTTTAATTAAGAAGCCAAGTAGTGTTCTAATAACACGTGTTTACAATGTATAATGCTAAAAAAATGCTTAAATACACCTTCTTGAAGTTTCAAAATCATATTTCTGGGATAGATTTTTTAAAAATTCCTTTTGAATTAAGAGAAAAAGATAAAGAAATACAAAGATATCTTGTTTCCTTAAAAAGAAAAGCTTGTTTAGCTTACAATCAAACTTAATTAAAACTACTCTTTACATTTTAATAAGCCCCCTGATGGAATTTATTCTCTTAGTACATTTTTTTACCTGGGTGGTCATTATGTCATCACTTAAATGCTTTACAAAAGAGCCTTATTTACTTCAAGCGGTGCAGAACAAGTTCCCATGAATATGAATGGGCAAGGAAGTGTTTAGGGAGGGAAAATTGCCTCAAAAGAATAAACATTGCTACAATGGCCCACTATTCCAACAGGATACAAACTTCATCTGAACACATAGTTCAACATAATTCTGCTTTGTTTGCATAGCAATTTTATGTCCAATACCGTAATAAATGTTGCGATCATAATGCAGTTATAATTGTACATATTTCATGCCAGGATTATCATCCGTAAATTACTTTTCAGTTGAAATTTTGTATGAATAGGCTGGCATCCAAAGTCTTCTCTCTGGATGATCATGGTTTCAGATTATACTATCTGAGACACAACTGAGAAAGGAAATAACCGCTGGCCTAATTATCACAGAAAATGATTTTGAAATACTCAGAAGACTTATCCATGTTTATTCATTTATTTCTAATTCCATCAATAATCCCAAAGAACAAAATGATGAAACCCAATCTCTCCCCTCCCACCCTTCCTCTCTCTCAGATCCAATATATACTGCTGAAAAAAAATAAAGGGAACACTCAAATAACACATCCTAGATCTGAATGAATGAAATATTCTCATTGAATATTTCATTTGCAGAACTATTCCATTTGCACAAAAGCATGTGAAATTGATTGTCAGTGTTGTTTCCTAAGCGGACAGTTTGATTTCACAGAAGTCTGATTTACTTGAAGTTATATTCTGTTTTTTAAGTGTTCCCTTTATTTTTTTCAGCAGTGTATTTTGAAAAACTGTCCCCATAGTCTAGCCACAACTGAATACAGACAGTCCTCAAAAAATAACTAGTCACTTAACATCTATTCAAAGTTACGATAGACCCCATCTTACAAAAGCTAGACACACTATTTCAAACTTAAAGCAGCTGTAACCTTTCTCATGATCATTCATCTTTATGACTTTATCACCAAACATAGGGACACTGCAAGGCCTCCCCTCCATTAACTCCCCAAGACAAACCCCCTACAGGTCTTATTCCCCACCTCTACCATCGATTGTGCACTCTGCCCCATAATGTATGTGGGCTCTTAAGTTTTATCCCAGAATGGGCACCATTTTCCAAGGAGTTGCAATGGGGCTAGAAGCTAGCTTCATGGAGAAAGAAAGAAGGAAAGAAGGAAGGAAGGAAGGAAGGAAGGAAAGAAAGAAAGAAAGAAAGAAAGAAAGAAAGAAAGAAAGAAAGAAAGAAAGAAAGAAAGAAAGAAAGAAAGAAAGAAAGAAAGAAAGAAAGAAAGAAAGAAAGAAAGAAAGAAAGAAAGAAAGAAAGAAAGAAAGAAAGAAAGAAAGAAAGAAAGAAAGAAAGAAAGAAGCTGCCCTCACTTTTCTAAGATTCATGTGCGGATGACATGGCTAAACCTGATTGTTTTAAAATGTCCAGCTTGTTTTTCATGGATTAGAGCAGGAGTATCAAATTGGCAGCCCAAGGGCCAGATGCGTCACACGTAGGCCACGCCCACCCCAGTTTCACAAAGGCAAAAACATTATGATGGGTCACATGATATCGACATGACGCAGTGACTTTGACACCCCTGTATTAAAGCCATCAAGCACAATTCACAATTTCAAGATGGGCTTTAATGGAAGGAGTCATTTCATTGAAAATAGCCACACCTAGAGAAGAGTTTACACAGAAGAAAAAGAATGCTATATTTTCCTTTCCGAA
This sequence comes from Erythrolamprus reginae, assembly GCF_031021105.1. Taxonomy (NCBI): domain Eukaryota; kingdom Metazoa; phylum Chordata; class Lepidosauria; order Squamata; family Dipsadidae; genus Erythrolamprus; species Erythrolamprus reginae. The sequence continues at coordinate 294,918,360 of NC_091951.1, forward strand.
TTAGGGTTTCTCTGCACAGTTTTGGGAGGCTGTGCAAAGAAATACATATATAACACTTATATAACCTCACAGAGTTCACAATGCTTTTTGGCCTACCATGGGCTTACAAAATGTACCATACTTTTCAGAGTATAAGACATGCTTTTTCCCGTCTAAGCCCTACATGACTTAGGACCAGATTAGCTACGGGGCCATTTTCTGCCTCGCAGCAGCTGGCTAGGTCCCACAGAGTCAGCCTTCTCCAGGTCCCGTCGGCCAGGCAATGTCCTTTGGCGGGACCTAGGAGAAGAGCCTTCTCTATGGCGGTCTTGACCCTTTGGAACGAACTCACTCCAGAGATATGTACTGCCCCCCTCCTCTTGGTCTTTCACAAAGCCTTGAAGACTTACCTCTGCCAGCAGGCATGGGAGAACGTGAGTGCTGAGATCTAACTCCGGCCAATGTTATGAGTGGCTTGACCCAGTTGGGATGAATGTGGATCGTTGTGTTAGTCTAAATATGATTTTAGAAGTATTTTAACACTTGTACTGTATTTATTATATTGTATGCTGCCCTGAGTCAGTTGAGAAGGGCAGCATAGAAGACCAACAAACAAACGAGGATGGAAATGTTGGCACACCTTATTTATTTGTTCAATTTTTTTATGCCGCAGTTCTTAGACTCAGGGCGGCTTACAACATGTTAGCAATAGCACTTTTTAACAGAGCCAGCATATTATACACCAAATACAGCTATTTTTGGCCTCCTAAAACCCCATCCCATTTTTGTCCAAATCAGGCTAAATTTTTACAAAAACATGACACGCAGAGGGTTGGGAGGCCTGCAGAGTGCTCCTGGGAGCTGGTAAGGGCAAAAACGTTGACATGAATATAATATTCTCAGGTATGACTTGCACACAGATTGTGAATCTTGAAGCTAGAACATCTACCTAAAGAAAAAGCTAAGTTAGTCGGTAAGTGAAATAAAGTTTTGAAATGGTACAAAAATATGAGGGTATCTAGAGATGTATAAATTCTAGACTATAAATCACAATGCAATATAAATTGTTGAGGATTTGAATTTGCATTATTAAGAATCAGAGCTTTAAAAGAAAATATACATCGTATTAAATCTACCATGAGTAGTACTGTATCTGCAGTTTCTTTGTTCTTTGAGAAGAAATTATGATAATGTTGGCCTGAAATAAATAATCTTTGATGCAACCAGATATTATGTGTGTGTAAATGTATGTGTGTGTTTGGTAGAGGAAATAGTTACTGTGCATTGATATAGCACTTTGATGATATCCAGATTGAATATCTGAATAATTAAAACAACAAATTGTTTTCATTAGAACGTAAGATTAATAGAACATTTAACACATTTCTGCAGAAATCAATGCAGTTAATGAGGTTTTCTCCTTATGAATATCACATATATTGAACAATTAAACAACTCTTAAAATTCTGTAGATACATTTCTTTTTCTTACAACATTCTCCTATTATACACATTTTTGTATAATATTTTCAAAAAATATTATTTCAAAGAAAATGCCTACAAATGCCAATAATTATATGCTTGCTTGTGAGATAATGAATTCTTTTGCATGGATTATAGGATTTCATTTGAAAAGAAACCTATACTAAATTTCTGTTATTCTTAAATTTTAGTTATCAAACTAGAATGATAATATTAATAAGAAAAATCTTTCAATTGAAGACTTTTAATTGAAGAGAAATATAAACTTTTCGAAACAAAAAGAATGAAATCTTCTAAACAGGGCCATAACATAGTACATGTTACTTTATGTACTTCTTAAATTTAACGTGATGCATGAATCCTGCTTCTTTCTTGGGTGGAATTCAGATATAATGTTAAACTAAGCATAAAGAAATCATTTGGTGGCTTTAGGGTTATCTATATCAAGCTCACAAAGATCATGTAACAGCAATTGGAGAAAAGCAGAATGGATACCCAGATTCTATTCTGAGATCTGCATTTTGCAGGGGAAAAGACCAAATGTATTTTGTTCATTCCAAATTTATAATTTTCTCCAACAAATCTAATAGCTGCAATATGGGTTTGACCCAATTTATCAATCTATTATATTGTTGTTTTAATTACTCTGGTCTCATACTTTAGTTTTCTTAATTACGTAGAAATCAACTACCATTATTCCCCAAAAAACAAGACCAGGGTTCATTTTATTTTGGGCCCCAAAATAAGCGGAGCGTCTGGCAGGCTTCTGCTGTCATCACAGGATGAAAAAGGAGGCAGGGCGAGGATGGTGTCATGCTGTGGCCGCTGTGCGCTCCACCTTCACTGTCCTATGTCATATCCTAGCAGTCCTCTAGCTTTGCCTGTCCATGCTTATTCACTCCTGCAGTAGGAAAGAGGCAAGTAACTCACTTGAGGCGCCAAGACTCTGTCCATTTCTGCGCCAAAATGCCAACTGAATGAGAGGCGATTGATTTTTCTGCAGATGGTTTCAGCAGGGTGCGCTAAATCCATTCAGGACAGCAAATTGCTGCAGGGCTGCCACTAAACGATCAGGCGAGGAATGCACGCCTCGCCCCATGTCTCCCCTGATTGTTCAGTGGCAACGCTGCAGCAATTTGCTGTCCTGAATGGATTTAGCATATGCTCCTGAAATCATTTGCAGAAAAATCAATCTCCTCTCCTTGAGTTGGCATTTTGGTCCGGCAATGGACAGAGCCTTGGAGTCTCAAGTGGGTTTCCTGTCTCTTTTCCACTGCATGAGTAGTGGAGTCACCCTGGCCAAAACAGGTACCAAAGCGCTAACACCACAGCCACAGTAGCATCTGTGTGCACATCTGCCACCTATTCATCCCATGTCATCCTTGCTCTCCAGCACATTGTAGTTGATCTGAGTCATGAAGGCCAATGCCCTTTGGGTACCTGCCTCCCTCTGGTGGGGGCTGACCTGCCAGCTCCTGCCTCGCAGCCCACACCTGTAGCCATGACCATGCAACTTTCCCCTTCTAAAGATGATGAAGGATAATGCGTCATGGGGGACGAAGGCACGCGACCCAACCTTCTGGATGTACTGCATGGGCATCTGACTCATGATGGTTGTGGCCCCAGGCAAACAAAAACAGATGGTGGGAGAGTGAGCAGGATCTTAACAAGGGCTTATTTTTTGCCATATATTAGGCACAGATTTAAAAATCAGATTAGGGATTATTTTAGGGATAGGCTTTATTTTCGGAGAGAACACAGGCTCCAATGATTGCCGTAGCACTTCTATTTAAAGCCTTACGAATAATATTTTAAGATATAAGACATGGGAAAAAATGTTCTTTGTATCATTGCAAAAGTGACAAGAAGCTGTAATGGAAAGAAATATGAAATTATTGTACTTATTTGAAGTTAATATATATTTTCTGATAACCTTTAATGGGTTTTTGCTGAATAACACTGAATGATGAGCCTCTCTTATTTGCTAATAGATAAAAGATGAGATATGGAATGAAAAGATTTCTGGCTGAAATATTAGAGAAGGTGCTAAATTACTGAAAATGTTTGTACTTATCTTGATGAAAAGGGAGGTTGTTTCTTTCTGTATATTTTTAATATATTTTCCCTCTTTCCTTTTTTCTTTCTGCATTTTTACTTTTCCTTACTTTTATATACCGGTATTTCTCATTTTGTATTAATTTTATACCATTGAATCTTTAAACTTGAAGAAAAAATATTATTAAAAATAGACCCTTATAAATATTAACTCTATATTGAAATGAATAAATAAATATGGCCACACAATCAGAACCGCAGCCTTTCTAAAAGAGCATAACTATTTTTAAAAGTAAAGCAACTAAAAATAAAATAATATATTTCTGTCTTACATAAGATCAATAAAGATGTTGTCAGGTGTTCCATATCATAGGCACCCTTATAGAGAAAAATTGCTTTTGGGCCTATATCTCTTTTATTTCTCATTGGGACCATAGGCTTTCCCTTTTGTATTTACAACACAAGCCGGGTGGATTGAACTTGAGGAGTTAGCCCCATAATATCCTGAACATAAGCCACACAAGTCTTTCTAGGTCAAAATTAGTACAGTGTTCCCTCGATTTTCGCGGGTTCGAACTTCGCGGAACGTCTATACCAGTGTTTTTCAACCAGTGTGCCGCGAGACATGGTCAGGTGTGCCGCGAAGCTCAGAGAGAAAAAAAGCAAGAGAGAGAAAAAAAGAGAGAAAGAAAGCAAGAGAGAGAGAAAGCAAGAGAGAAAGAAAGCAAGAGAGAGAGAAAGAGCGCAAGAGAGCTAGAAAGAGAACAAGAGAGAGAGAAAACAAGAGAAAGAAAGAGAGAAAGAGAGAGAGAGAAAAAGAGTGGGAGGGAAGGGGAGAGAGAGAAAGACATAGAGGGAGGGAGGGAGGGAGAAAGAGAGCAAAAAAGAGAGGAAGGAAGGAAGAGAAAGAAAGAGGGATGGAGAGAGAGAGAAAGAAAGAGGAAGGAAGGGAGAGAAAGAGGGAGGGAGAAAGAAATAGAGTGAAGGGGAGGAAGAGAGAGAGGATTTTTTTGTCCAAACTTTTTTTAACTGCCGCCCCCTCCCCTGCTCAATGTGCCCCAGGGTTTCGTAAATGTAAAAAATGTGCCGCGGCTCAAAAAAGGTTGAAAATCACTGGTCTATACCATGGTTTTTCAAGAATATTAATTAAAAAATACTTCACGGTTTTTTCCCCTATACCACGGTTTTTCCTGCCCGATGACGTCCTATATCATTGCCAAATTTTCATCAGCCTTTAAAAGACATTTTTTTAATAAATTTTAATAAATAAACATGGTGAGTAATAATCTAAACGGTTGTTAAGGGAATGGGAAATTGTAATTTAAGGGTTTAAAGTGTTAAGGGAAGGCCTGTGATACTGCTAAAAAAATTCAAATTTTGCCATGTAGGCAGTCCAGGTTGCACCAGTTCCAATGTTAGCTGTGGATCGAGGAGGATGCCCAAGTTGCGAACCCTCTCTGAGGGCGTCAGTAGTTACATCCCCCAGGGTAATGGATGGACAGATGGAATTGTCCTTGGGAGGCAAAACCCACAGCCACTCCGTCTTGTCTGGGTTGAGTTTGAGCTTGTTGACACCCATCCAGACCCCAACAGTCTCCAGGCACCGGCACATCACTTCCACTGCTTCGTTGACTGGGCATGGGGTGGAGATGTATAACTGGGTATCATCGGCATACTCACCCCGATATAAATGAGATAAAAAAAGTTACAAACTTACCAAAATGTATTTTTCATTTAAAATACCATTAGCATGTTTCTTACCAACTTCAGCTATTGTTCAATCTTATTAATTATGACTTCTATATTTCAAATAGTTTTATTGACTATTTAAAATGAAATATTATATTTATTAGTAGAGAAAATGACAATAAACTTATAGCAATCTCCCACCAAAAGAGATCCTGTTACCATATTCTCGTTAATTATAAAATGTGTTTTAAAGGTTCTCGTTAATTATAAAATGTGTTTTAAAGGTAAGCTATTTGAGCAAAATATAAATTTTCGTATCTGGTAAATATGGTTATTTAGATTTTATCAGGCAGTAACTTTAAAAAAAGAGCAGATAAAACATACTGCTTTGTATTTACACTGTAATATTATCTGATTTTATTTTATTTTATTTTAATCAAAACCATCAAGACGACTATATAACATAATTAGCTGATTTTAATGATTTGTTCATTCTTCATTGCACTACTTCATCTAGTAACATATTGTTACTCTCTTTATCATTCAGATAAAGGAATCCTCTACTAATTCCACTGAAATAAGTCAAATTACTTAGCATAATGGATTTAACCTTGTGGCACAGATTATCAAGTACAAATAAAGGCAGTCAGATCAATGGGATCCATGAGATGGGGCTTGTGTTGTGACTATTATTGTCTTCAACTGCCTCTGGATGTGTATTCATTATTATTTTGGTTGCTTCTTGAGTTTTTCATTTTGACTAGCCACCCAATGTCAGTATTGATTACAATTAACTTCTATAATATCTCAGCACACAAAAGTTATACCGACATGTTAAACCACAGAGATATTGAGAGAAAAGAAAAAGACCTGTTAAGATTTTTTTTTTGCCAATTGCTTAAAATAAAAGAAATATAGGGCAATGATTCAATTATTAAGAGGTGAAAACTGAAATATATAAAACTTCAATGGAATAATAAACTATTGATTTTCAAATTTTATTCAGAATTATTTACTTATTTATTGGATTTGTATGCCGCCCCTCTCCGCAGACTCGGGGCGGCTAACAACAGTGACAAAAAACAGCATGTAACAATCCAATACTAAACAACTAAAAAAAACCTTATTATAAAACCAAACATACATACAAACAAACATACCATGCGTAAATTGTAAGGCCTAGGGGGAAAGAATATCTCAGTTCCCCCATGCCTGACGGTACAGATGGGTTTTAAGAAGCTTACGAAAGGCAAGGAGGGTGGGGGCAATTCTAATCTCTGGGGGGAGTTGGTTCCAAAGGTCCGGGGCCGCCACAGAGAAGGCTCTTCCCCTCGCCAAACGACATTGTTTAGTTGACGGGACCCGGAGAAGGCCAACTCTGTGGGACCTAACTGGTTGCTGGGATTCGTGCAGCAGAAGGCGGTCCCTGAGATAATCTGGTCCGGTGCCATGAAGGGCTTTATAGGTCATAACCAACACTTTGAATTGTGACCGGAAACTGATCGGCAACCAATGCAGACTGCGGAGTGTTGGTGTAACCTGGGCATATTTGGGAAAGCCCATGACTTCTCTCGCAGCTGCATTCTGCACGATCTGAAGTTTCCGAACACTTTTCAAAGGTAGCCCCATGTAGAGAGCATTACAGTAGTCGAACCTCGAGGTGATGAGGGCATGAGTGATTGTGAGCCAATTATAAGCCAGGCCTTATAAATGTTTTACTAAAACTTGATTTTTTAACTTCAACTAACCATCCAAAGTCACTTAACCCCCAGAGTTAAAGAGATTGGCAGCCATAATTGTCAGCTCCGAAATTGCTGGGCTGCCATTCAAGGGGAGGATCTCATTGCCCACCAGCTTCCATAAATCACCACCAATGTCAGGGGGAGTCTGCGTTTCTTCCAGACGCTGGGTGCTGCTGCTGGGGGAATGATGAAAAGCATGTGCACAGCTTCCTGGAGACTAATGAATTGTGGCTTGTGTTACGTGACGTCGGGGTAAGGGTGGAGTTGTGGGGTGGGGCACGTAATACCTTTAAAGTGGTGGCGGGAGCACTGGGAGTTTGATGCTGACAATAAACTCATTCATGCTGAATACTGAATGATTGTTGGTTCGTGCTGGAGGCTTGGAAATAAAGATTGAATCTGACTTACTGCCTAGTCGAGCATTCCTTTCCAGCAGCTTTCTGGAACCTGACAATAACTAGAATACATCTTTTTGTTGCAGATGTTTACTACTTTTCACATTTCCTGAAGAACTCAAGTGATCTTAACAGCAGAGATTATCTGTAGCCCAGGAATGAAGTTAGTGCTCTCTGAGCTTGGATGTTTACTTGCAGATATTTTATTACCAATTAGGCACAGTAATTGGTGTGTACCAGTGGTGAAATGTACTTACCGTACCTTTCCAACCAGTTCAGAAATGCGTGCTTTGTGCCCGCATGCTGCCATTGCATAATCTTTTTTATCCTCTGCGCATGTGCAGAAGGCTTTGCACATGCACATAGAGTTTAAAAAAAGAAATTGTGATGTCTGGGTGGGTGGGCGGAACCTCACGCTGCTGCCGCTACAAGTTCTCCAAACCACTGTGGCCACCACTACCGGTATGCCCAAACTGGGCTGAACCAATAGTATTTCACCTATGGTGTGTGCTGCCGTTATGTAATTGAGTAATGAAACATCAACAGAACCCAACAGAACTGAAATGAGATTAAGGCAAAAAAATAAATAAATAAAACCCTGTACTTCAAATGACAAGTTTAATTTGGTCATGATTTATATTTAAAAGCATGTTTTCATTGTTCAATATGGTTGAAATACAAAAATACTATGATATCAGGGCTTTGGAATCAATGAAGCCATAACATTACTGTTAGACATCCATTGTCACTGTAGCATTACAGCATGGTCCAACAATTGTGAAACAGGTTTTTCAGTTATCTTGAAAGTCTTTTGATCTTGAAACATTTTCAAAGTAATAGAAATAGGACAAACTGTCTCACTCTCAAATTTCATTTCAAACTAAAAATATAATGTTCTGTAATTTAAAATGTATATAAATAGGTTGCACATGTATATTACCAAATTATTCCAAAGTTGGATAAAATAGAATTTTGTTTCATAACATAAAATTATGTTAATCTTATCATTCCTGTTAAATAAATTTGACATAGAGAGATTCCAAGTAAACATATCTATAATTGGAAGTTAACAGCAATACTTTTACATTTCAAATAAAGAAATATAAAAAACTAGAAACTATGCAGATTAAAATAAGAATTTTGAAAACTGATTATTTATTCTTTTATTTATTTGCTCTACATCCTGGCCTTCTGTTCTGGAAAACTTTACAGTGACCTAGTTTTTCTTCTATTTAAAATTCCACACACAAATAAAGACTCTTGTAATATCACCATTTAATACAATTTTCAGAAAACTAAATTATATTGTCATTAAGATGATTTCATGGAAGCATCTTGGGAAAGGCAGATTAAATACAAAACAGAATTTTTTATTGTGTTTATTTCTGCCAGCAGGTATTAGATCTGAATTTATCAAAATTGCTATTCATCATTTCATCAGTGCTAGTTTTATAGTTAATTTTTATATGGATTCTGGCCTTGTGACACAAATATTAAGCTCCAAATAAATGAGAATGAACTCCTGGAGAGGATTATGTTGGCAAAGAACTACAGTCCAATATATCTTATTGTATTATTGTATTAGTATTAATCAACTAATCCACATAGATCGGTTCTTTCATAACTGCAGTTCAGTCAATTTCTGTTGTGTTTTTTTTAAATTAAATAAATTTAAAACCTGATTATTATTTTCCATTAATGGAATACAGTACATCAAAAGTAGCACATTCCTATATCACGGTAATGGTTATTATTTCTATTTTCAACCAATTCCATTTTAAATAAAAAGGCCAATTTTAGGAGTTTAACAATGGGCCAGTAATGTTGAAAACAACTGAGGAAACTATGTATTCTAGTCCTGCCTTAGATACAAAGTCAGCAGAATGATCTAGGGCAGTGGTTCTCAACCTTTCTAGTGCTGCGACCCCTTTATACAATTCCTCATGTTTTGGTGACCCCCCAATCATAAGTCTATCGCCGATTCTCACAACAAAAATTTTAACTGATTGGCAGGAAGGTCAGAGGGACACCCCCACTGTAAATGCCTAATTGGTTGGATTGTAAAAATATGTTCCAAGATGCCAGAATAGAAAATTTAGTTCCTAACACCATGGGAATTCGTCTTTTCCCATGACCTTAGGCAACCCCTGTGAAATGGTCATTTGACCCCCAAAGGGGTCACGACCCCTGACCCCCAAGTTGAGAACCACTGATCTAGGGCAATCACTCTATCATTCTAAGAAGCAGTAAATGATACAGCACTTCCAAAATCTTGCCAAGAAAATTGCAGACCCAGGGTCAACACTGACCTGAATTCCCATCCACCCTAAAAAAAGAGCAAAGAGAATCAACACAAAACCAGTTACTGTATTTTTCGCTCTATAAGACGCACCTGCTGATAAGACGCACCTAGATTTTAGAGGAGGAAAATAGAAAAAAAATATTTTGAGCCAAAAAGGGGAGAGGAAGAGAGGAAGGAGTGAAAGAAGGGAGTGAGGGAGGAAAGAAGGGAGGAAGGAAAAGGAAAGCAAGAAATGGAGGGAGGAAAGGAAGGAAGGAAGGAAAGGAAGAAAGGGGGAAGGGACAGGAACAGAGGAAGGAAGCAAGGAAACTTATGAAAGGGGAGAGTAAGAGAGGAAGGACTGAAGGGAGGGAGGGAGGGAAGAAGGTAGGAAGGAGAAAGAAAAGAAGAAATAGAGGAAGGGAAGGTAAAAGAGAGAAAGAAAAAGAGCAAGAAAGAAAGCAAGAAAGAGAGAAAGAAAGAAAATGAAAGAAAAATAAAAATAGAGAGGGGGAATGAAAGAAATGGAAGGAGGGAAGGAAGGAGAGAAAGCAAGAGAAAGAAAGAAAGCAAGAGAAAGAAAAAAGAATGAAAGATCAAGAGAGCAAGAGAGAAAAAGAAAGAAAGAAAGAAAGAAAGAAAGGCAACTTCAAAGAAAGGCTCACTGAGCATCTCTCACTCTCTCTCTCTTTCTATCCCTCTTTCTTTCTTTCTTTCTTTCTTTCTTTCTCTTCCTTTCTCTCTCTCCTCTTCCTTTATCTCCTCTCCCTCCCTCTCTCTTTCTCTCCCCCCTCTCTCCCCCTTTCCCTCTCTCTTTCTCTCTCTCCCTCTCTTGCTATCTCTCCCCCCTCTCCCTCTCTCTTTCTCTCCCCCTTCTCCCCCCTTTCCCTCTCTCTTTCTCCCTCTCCCTCTCTTTCTCTCTCTCCCCCTCTCTCTTTCTCTCTCTCTCCCCCTCTTTCTCTCTCTTCTTCTCACTTTCTCTCTCTTGTTTTCTTTCTGTCTCTTTTGCTTTCTCTCTCTCTCACTCTTTCTCTCTTTTTTTCTTTCTCACGCTCTTTCTTTCTCTTGTTCTCTCTCTCTTGCTATCTCTTTCTCTCCCCCCCTTTCTCTCACTCTCTCTTTCTCACTTTCTCTCTATCTTGCTGTCTGTTGCTCTCACTCACTCTCGTTCTCTCTCCGTTCTTCTCAGCGGTGACGCGCGCACGCCCTGCCCGCCTCACCTTTGCCGAGAGCACTTTCGTCCCGGGATCCCAGCAAGGGGGTTGCAGGAGAGGCAAGGCCGGCGAAGGTGATATTCAATGTCGGGGGCGCTCGGGCGGTTGCGCGCGCTCCCTATCTCCCTGCTAGCCCACTCGGAATATTCAAAATAAGAAAAACCTTTGCCGGCAAAGGCTTTTCTTATTTTGAATATTCCGAGTGGGCTAGCAGGGAGATAGGGAGCACGCGCAACCGCCCGTGCGCCCCCGACATTGAAGACCTCCGCTGAGAAAAACCTTTGGCGGCATTTCCTCTTGGCGTCAAGGAGGCGCAGCGGCGGGCGGAGAGAGGGAAGGGGGAGCAGCGGCGTCCCTCCTGACCTTGGCGGGCCGCCCGACCCTCCCCACCTCCTGCAAATGCGGCGGGCGGCGGGGGGAGAGCGAGGAGCCGGTTCTGGCGGGGCGCGGGGCTTGGCTGGCTGGCTGGCGGGGGGAGCGCCGCTGGTGGTGCGGAGGGAGACCCTCCTCCGGGAGGGAGGGGGCCAGGCAGCAGCTAGCCAGCCAGCCGGTGGGATGGCGCTTCCGAGTTCGCAGCCTCCCCCCCCCCTCCCTGCCTGCATCTTCGCTCCATAAGACGGGGCTGATTTTTCTTCCTACTTTGGGAGGAAAAAAAACTGCGTCTTATGGAGCGAAAAATACGGTAGTTTCTGCTTTTGTGGTGACACTGTGAAGTGGAACACCATGAGAGACAAGCCACCATGGAGTTAGTTTCCTAATTTGGATCCCCGTTAATAATTATTACCAATAAAGCCATGATAGATTATCACACTACTGAAATTCACAATTACTAAATAGGGAGATTATTGATGGGGGAGGGGGGAATGCTGGATTTTAAATTATTATTATTATACATCTGAGGAGAAATCTCTGATAGAAAGACTATTTATTTTAGTAGCAGTGCACTAATGACATAGAAAAGATATAAAATCAAGCATAGCAATAACATAAACTTATATACCACTCCACTGTGCTTTATAGCCTTCTCTAAATGGTTTACATAATCAGCATATTGCCCCCAATAATCTGGGCCCTCATTTTACTGACCTTGGAAGGACGGAAGGATGAGTCAACCTTGAGCCTGGTGAAAACCTTGTGGGTTCAGTACAAACCTTAAACTGTTACTGTGCTCCTCAACAAATAATGCTCTCTATCATTTGTCCTTTTTGTGGCTATTCAAATAAAGTGACTTAATCAACTGAAAAAGAGTCCAAGTACCTATTTGAAAACTTATCTTGGCCGATAAGCCACCCAGTCACATGACCTTTAAGCCACCCCCCGGTCACATGACCATCAAGCCACACCCACAAAATAAGCCACGCCCACAGTGTGGAAGTAAACATTTTGGCAGCCAATCACTGCCAATCACTGTGCCACTGCAGCTCAATCATACAAATAGTGTGAACTGCCATCATCATATCCCCAAAATGCTGCTCTATTGATGGGATTTAACAAAATGTTGCTCACAAACATTTGAAAAAAAACATTTTATTTTCAAAGAATGGAAGTACAGTATTTTAGGATGAACAATAGCTGATCCCTTCTAACCTGGAAATATGGAGGCCAGAAAGGCATAGTACAAAGATTTATAGCGCTCACTGTCTTTGCCTGATGCAGGGTTCTTTCATTCCCATCCTGCAATAATAATCTAAAATGGTTTTATTAGATTAACTATGACATTTTTTAAAAAAAGAAGAAATCTAAGCTAACAAAAACATTTGTAGATTTGCAATCTCTTGATATTCCTTCAGCTAGAGAGTTAATTCTTTTTGTAAACATAATTCACACACTAAAATGCTTTTGCCTTTCAGACATTAATTTTAAATATCTCTTGAAGTATTTATTATATTTCAAATCCGAATAAAAATTGAACCAATATTTACTATTTTAATTTCATGTAAGCTAAAGACATTAGATCTGAATTCTATCAACTCCCCTACTGTATGCAGATTAGAAAAGTAAACACAGTTTTCCTCCACAACTGAGTCAATATTATGGGGGGGGGGGGGGGGGAACACACCCAGAACATTAAAGAAACTTTAAAGAGCTCTATCGCCCTCTAGTGAACCAATGCAATGAATTTAGGTCAAGGAGTATTGAAACAAAAGTTACTATTAATAAACCCATGCATTTTATAATTCATAATATATCCTTGAGCTAGAATTTATCTTAATTAGAGAAAGGTAAATGGTATTTGAGAACATATGGAAATAAGTTGTGTATGGTCTATAAAAGCAGGAATTAAACCAAAGAAAATTTATTTTCAAAGGGAGCCAACTTTATTCCAAAAAGCAACATACTTTTACAAAAAGCTTTCTACTGTACAATTTTGTTCCAGTTCAAATTAACACGCAGTGCTACGAACATTTGCAAGCAAAATGCTCACAGTAAGTGACACCCTTAATGGAAGGGAAGATTTGCTAATGCTGATAAATCCACTTATTTAGGATGTTTATACTTTCCAATACAAAGCAGCTCATCATTTCTAAAAATTGGTATTTGCAGAGTTCCTTTAAACTAGTCAATATGTGAGTACAAAATGAAGCACTTCTATTTGCTTATCAACAGCATCTGTGTCAATAAGGCATAGATGAACTAAGCAGAGCCGCAGCTTATAATATAAAGACAATCTTTTGGTCCAAGGAAGCAAAATGGAGAAATCTGCTTTAGGGTTTTTTCTTCTTTGGAGACCAAAATTGCCACCACTGTCTATTTATCTTAAGTTTTTGACTAAAAATGTTCCCATAGTACAAGTTAGTAATATTAATGTATATTAATTTATATATATAATATGTAGATTGTTTTGAGTTCGTTGAAATCACATTTGCCATCATCAGGCTGAAGTTATAAGCTTCATGCTGCTGTAAATATAGAATGTTTGCAACTGCCATTTGTTCCTTATATATAGTGTTGGGGGTGGAGATTTGGTTTGAATGTAGCAAATAGATTGGGTGACTATGTTTTAATGATTTGATTGGTTGGTGGAATCACATTTAGTTGAAGGATTGACATGGTGATAATTATGATATGTTTTTTTATTTAAGGCTGGTTTCCAAATCTCTGGTAGGCGGGACATGTCATCTCGTTTGTTCATGCTGAGGGGGTGCTTTTCTTTCTCTATGGCTTCCATAATTATTCTTCTGTATACATTTTCTGTTTTGGAAAGTAATTTAGTTTTTTCAAAGTCAATTTCGCACCCTGTTTTTTTAATGTGCTGGACAAGGGAGGAAGTTTTTTCTTCTTTTTTGACTGCATTCTTATGTTCTGCAATGTGTGCGTTTACTCTTCAATTAGTTTGTCCAATGTATGTGGCTGCACATGTTTTGCAAGGGATTTCATAGATTCCTTGGTTTTCGAGTTGGATTTTATCTTTTGGGTTTCTTAGGATGTGAATACAATGTCTCAATTTGCACAATTTCTCTACCACCTCAGCCTCTTGCTTATGAAAGTATAAATCAATCTCAACAAGCAATCCCAAAATGAAATTATTTATTTAATCAATCAGAATAACAAATAAAGCTATCCATCTTCACTATTAGACCTTCAGTCAGGCCATTAGACCTTCCGTTAGGATATGCACTAATAGCTGTTGCTGTGTTTGATTTCTATATGTGTCATTAACCTTTAGTACCTGCACGATTGCATCATGCCATTGGTTATCAGAATCTTAGTCTGCAGAAGTTTTTGAATCCACAGATGTTTTAGGTGTTCAAGTTACAATGGTAGCCACATATAGGGGAAATTTCTTCCAACCTATGAGGAAAAACTCTTGAGACTACAATATAGTAAGAAGGCACATGTAGAGCTCTTCTCTGTAACTTCCAATAAGATTCATAACACAATTGTTAATTTCTTCAAATAGCTAAACGGTATAGGAACCATTACACTATCGATCCACTATTGGCACAAGTTTCTGTCTGACACAGACATAATCTAAAATGCTTTCACTTACACAAAGCTTTTAAACGTTTGGATTATATGTAGCACTTTGATACTGAGTCACTTCTAAATTCTCCCATTACCTTTAAGATCAACTACAGGCATACCATTATAATAATAGTAAGATTCTTGATTTAGCTGTGAGCCAAGTTCAAATAAGTAAATATGGAGGTGTTCTTGCTGATTCCTTTAATTCTGATTCCACCTATTTCTGCTGACTTCCAGGAATTCGATTTGGACCAGTTCAAGGTTGACTTATCTTTCCGAAGTCAGTAAAATGGGGACCCAGGTTGTTGGGGGTAATATGCTGGCTCTTTAAACTTGTAAACTCTGTAAAAAGATGGCTGTAGAGCACTATGAAGTGATATGTAAGTCTAAATGTCATTGTTACATCTGCAGATATATTTTTTTTGCATAAACATCAAAGTTTAAATCAAATTACTTTCCCAAAGCACTTAATTCTCCACTTAACACTCAATAAGGTGGAATAGTACAAAATAATCTTCATTACATTATATAATTTCACTAATGTTCAGAACAGTTGTTGCCTGCCCTTAAAAATAAGGGGAGGAACTTGGGGAAAATTGTACAATGAAATCCATCTTTACAATTACAAGATTAATTGTGGGCACTTTTCATTCATAATAATTTAATTTAATAATAATTTATTAGACTTGTATGCCACCACTCTCCGAAGACTCATCACTGCTTCCATCTCCAATCTGTCATAAAATCTGAAGCTGATCTACAATCATCCTCAGTTCTGTTGTCCTCATATCACCCCAAACACAAAAGGGAGTATGATGAGCTTATCAACACTCATATGCTAATAAGTGAGTGCAAATAAATGTTATTCTATCACAATCCTGGGATAACAAAACTCTCTTCATCGCTACGCTACACAAAACGCAAATCAATTCCTAGCAGTATATATGGTTTCCATTATAAATTTGTCTAATAGTTTTAGAAGAGAAAGTTATCATAGCGGAAAGGAAAATTTTAAAATTATCGAGTCATGATTCCATTGTATTTTAAAACTCGAAAGGATTATGTAAGTAAAATAAAACACCAGAAATCAAATATAATCAAGTATATATAACACCAAATATAATCAAGTATATATAACACCATATGGTAGCATCCCAGATGAACATGGATATAAATCCCTCAATACAGAGTTGCATGTTGCTAAGATGGCAAAACGATGAATAACAGACCGGTTTTAGCAACAAGACACTGAATTTCAGAGTGGTGAGGAGTTAAAAGAGGGTACCAAATGAATAGCTTAAGTCTATGGGCATGAAGGCAAAATAAGGGAAAAGATCTACCAATGAATAAAACGGATCACACAAAATTGTGCAAAGAAACTCCAAAAGAAAACACCACCTTTGATATAATTTCCAATGAACCAGAAATAAATCATCTTGGCTTCCCAAAATGAACCAACACTATAAAATTAAACCAAAATAGTGTAAATCTTTTGAAATATCCTCAGCTGTCTATAATTCAATGCCCCATTTACATCTTGTTTGTAATATCTGAAGTATAAAGACTGACTTAGTGTTGCCCACTACTGCCTCTAGCCATTATACTGCGAAAGGATTGATGGGTAAGCATAGGTCGCAGGTGGCCACAGACAGGTTGATGCAAACACCTCCCAAATCCCAACTGCACATTGTGCCCCCTGGCCAAAATTCATAGACCTATGAATGCAACAACTCTGCAACTGTCTATGAACAACAGACACATATGTTCCCTCAGGTGCAGTGCTCGATCTTTAATTCATTCATTGTCTACAAAGCTGCTAGAACACAACTGGGGGGAAAATGTGACAAAGAGTTCTTACCTTTGAATCTTCACTGCTGACTCCAAGTTCTAATACAGCTTGAGGAGATTTTTGTTTTGCCTGCATAGACTGAGCCATCTGAAGGTTAAGTTGCCATCCAACTGTCTCAAGCTACAAAACACATATCATATTGATTACCAATGTGGCAGTATTTTGTTTTTCAGCTCTACTTAGGAACAATTATCGGCCAACATGAAGCATGGAGACTGAAAGAAAATGAATTTTACCATCTTTCTTCACTTCTCAATACTGTCTGCCAGGCTTACTTTTACACTCGGGTTAAAGAACAAGTATTATTTATGGTTGTGATAACAACCCCAAAATAAAGTGAATTATTACAATTATCATTATTATTAAAAGCCACAAGCCACAAATATTTTTTTAAATCCTAGTAATCACAGATATTAACTCCCAATATCATAAAATGTGACTAGAGTAAAGCTATTGCTGAATAAAGAAAGATTAAATCAGTAGATTTTGTTCTTTAACAGTGCTCCTGTTCCTTACCGAGTTGTAACAGTATTAAATAAATAGAAAAGACCATGATTGATAAGCCCTAAAATAGAATTGGACTTTTGTATTATACAGTTCTTACTGAAATATTTTTATAAATATTTTTAAAAGCTAGCATCTTAAAAATGTTCCTCATTATTGTATGATCTGAATCACTTCTTTGGATAAACTGAATTCTTAAGGGAACTAAAAGAATACACAATTTATAATATACAAAAAGGTATAAACACATTTTATAAATTAATGTTAAAACCAGATGTGAAAAGCCCAGTGAAATAAATGCATCTTGACGTATCTTCAAAAGGCAGAGAAAAAGCTTATGAAAATCTTAGGAGTAATACAGGAGAAGACGTTTTCCTACCTATTTTGCATAACAAAAGGGACCATACAGCTTCATATTAGGACAGGCAGTCCCCCTGGACAGTTGAACCCTAAGACTTTAGGAGTTAGCATCAACATCTGATGTTATGCCTAGAAAGTTTCCAACAAGTCTTTCTATGTGAGTAAAGCACATACTGTATTTTACATCATTTGGCCTTTCCAGATGCTTTTAAAAGAGTATTAATACACAGAATACAATATGTAACCATGGCAGAATGTGCCAAAGTGTCAGACATAACTGAATGGCTGATAATAATTATGAGCCATACCAGAAAAATTTCTAGTCAAATTTTTTTAGACAAGTTCCACAATTTCAGTGCTATGATATTTCTTTATAAAATGTTTATTGTAAAAAAATGATTTTTTTACAATATTCAGGTTTTGCAGATTTCAGGTTTCTCCCTCTTTTATATATAATAATATAGCCCAAATACTTCGGCAGACTTTGGCTGAGATGAATAAGTCAATTGAAATCATATTCATTTGCACAGAAAAAAAATGTTCTAGGAAATCCAATACCATGTTTGACAGCATTGTTTAGTTCCTTAACATAGAATAGCAAGAAACTACGTGTGATAAGTTTTCCGAGATGAACAATTCCATCAGTTTTCTGTAGTGACTGAACAGCATACTGAAGAAGAAAACACAGTCTAACATCAAAGAATATTTCACTTTGTGCCTCTGACACAAAATCATCTGGATCTCCTCGCTGTTGGACTACCAATGGTACTGCCCCACAACCATGTCTCGATCCTCAGGATCGATGACCAGCTGCACTGAATGTGGACAGACCACAATAGTCGCTATCTGCAACCTTTACAGCAGACCTCTGACAAAGCAAACTGAAAACATCTTCACATAACTTCCATGTGACTCACTTAACAACTGCAGTGATTCAAATTTAAAAACCATGGTAAAATGATCATAAAGTCAGGCATAGCTCACTTAACAACAACTTGTTTAGCAATGGAAATTTTGGAGCAAGTGTGATTATAAATTGAGGACTACCTGTACAGAATAGCTGAATTCCTTTAACACTGCAACAGATTCATCTTAATTCAACTTAACTTACATAAGCATTCCTGCAGAAAAATTAAATGAGTGGAAATATAGACAGTGGTGAAACTAACCAGAACTCTACTTCATTCAGGTTTGAAGTATTGTATTTTTCTGTGTATTAGACACTACTTTTTCTTTAAAACATTTACTTGAAAATGGAGGGGTGTCTTGTACATAGAAGGCAGAGAGGAGAAGGCCCCACATGCCAGATGAACCTCTATCTTATATGCAACTCTATCACTCCTCTGTATTGTAGTTGTTTCCTGTATCACATTAGATTAGATTAGATTTATTGAATTTATATGCCGCCCCTCTCCGCAGACTCGGGGTGGCTCACAACAATGGTGAAGAACAATACATAGTAACAAATCTAATATTTAAAAATCTAGGTTACAGTTTTAGATTAAAAGTCCAAAAAAGAAACCCCAATATATAAAAAACAACACACAATCGAATCATACACAAAAACTACATGGGCAAGGGGGAGATGTTTCAATTCCCCCATGCCTGACGGCAGAGGTAGGTTTTTAGAAGTTTACGAAAGGCAAGGAGGGTGGGGGCAATCCTGATCTCTGGGGGGAGCTGGTTCCAGAGGGTCGGAGCCACCACAGAGAAGGCTCTTCCCCTGGGTACCGCCAGACGACATTGTTTAGTCGACGGGACCCGGAGAAAGCCAACTCTAGGTTTGATGGCGTGCAATGTGCTTACTACAAGAAACTACATGAAACATGGGGGCGTGTTATACACAGAAAAGTACAGTATTTATACAATGCTCAATGACAGAAAGTTTTAAAAGTGGGTCTTTCTCAATCTTATCTAGAGATATAGTACTTAATTTGTGACCCTAAATCAGAGGTGTCACATTGTCGTCACATGACATATTGTGACCTTTTCCCCCTTTGCTAAAACAGGGATGGGCGTGGCCAGCGTATGGGCCAAAAGCCACCTCTGCCCTTAATGCTAAACATTCAACTTTATTACTTCATCATGAAAACCAAATGTCATAATCTTATAATCTGTCCCTTCATTTTAATCCATAGCTAAATAGATACTGATGGCAGACAATATACAATATATACACGCTAAAATACATGCTTATAACCATACTCCCTCACAGCTGAATATTCTTTAAGATATATTATTTCATATTTTTTTTAGCTGAGAACACAAATAAAATACCACATTTAAATTTAATTCATACTGAACCGCAAAAGTACTGGAACAATTACATAACTGATTAAGCAGTCAAAAGAAAGACAGAAAACCTTTTTATAAATTTAATAGTCTCACTTTTTAATACTTGCTTCCCACCCACCCCAACCTCCCTCACCAGGGTTCTGCAACTAAGCTATGCTTTCAAAATCCTTGATTAATGAACCCAAGCAGCCTGAGGTTAAAGAATGGGTTATCTATTTATTTTACTGAAGGGAAAATTGAATATAATAGACCAATTCAGACCACTTAAGGTACATGATATATGGCCACAGTAAAGTTGGACAAGGGATAGAAGTACAAAAACATGCAATGAATTAAGCCTTCCAAATAAGAAGTGTTTTCTTAGATAACAATCATATATTGATATATGTAGTAACTACTTCTGAGAATCAAGTTTGAAGGCTAAGGGTTTTTTTTAGAAATGTATTATTTCCCCTTCTAAGTATAATTACAAAACATCAATTACTTTCCAGAAATGAGTACTTAATAATAAAGAATGGAAGAGTGAAATAAGCAGAGGTTAATTTTAAAAAGCATATGTTTTTTCTCCTTTAAAGAATCTGCATACTGCTCCACTGGATAAAAATAGTAATAGGTGTGCAACAGGGATGGATTCCTCTTACCTGCTACCAACAGTGCGCTGCATGTGCAGCTTGAGTCTTCTTGTGTGTACATGCACATCCCCAACGTGATTTTGCTTCCGCGCATGCTCAGGAAGTCTCATGAGGTACACGGGTGCGAGATTACGGCAATTTTTTGTTTCTGCACACGCATGGATGCAAAAAAAACGCTGAAATCTCACACGCACAAGCGTCCCCTCGTGAGATTTTGCTTCTGGGCATGAAGCAAAAAATAAAAAAAATTAAAGAAAAAAGATGGACTGGCATCAGAGCGGTTGCGTGCAAATTGCACAATGTGGCAGCCGCTACCGGTACGCAGTTTCCTACCACACCAGTAGCAAACCATCCCTGGTGTACACTTAGAATGTCGTTATTTATTGTTTAGTTATTTGTTTTCTTAATACAGTAGTACCTCTAGATACGAGTTTAATTCGTTCCAGAACAGAGCTCGTATGTCGATCAACTCGTAACTGGAACAAATGGCTTTAGACTTTGTTTTTCCCAGCCGAGATAACCAGAAGCAAGGATTCTTGCGCCACCTAGTGGAAGCTCGGCTCGTATCCCGAATTTGAGCTCGGGTGTCGAACAGAAATTTCGCTCCCCTCGTGACTCGTAAGTTGGAATACTTGCATGTGGAGCAGCTCGTATCTAGAGGTACTACTGTATTTAAATGGTGTACTAATGTATAAAGTGTATCATAAAGTGTACTTGAGCTAGAATCTTTTGAAAGTATGTAGATATGTATGTATATATGCATGTATGTATGTATGTATGTACAGTGGTCCACAAGAAATCAATGAGAACGTAGCATAGAATCTTAGTATCTGAGGGATTATGAAACATATTGTCACTTATAAACAAACTTGAGGATAGTCATAAAAATAAATGAGAGCAAAACAAACATCACTTCTGCCAAGCCCTAACATTTGAATTGCTCTAACATTTTCTTACATTTACCAAAGAATGACTTGCCTCTACCAAAAAAAAATTAAGCAATATAGTCCAGCAGGGTGAGCTATGAATCAGGAAGTTCAAATCTTCTCTTTCTGAAAAACTTTCTATAAGGTTTTAAGCAAACTTGCTTCTTTCAGGATCATCTTACAGAAGAGCTGTGTTCAATGTAGATCATATCTAATACCAATTTTAAAATAATAAAAAATAATATTAAATATGTTAAAGGTAATCTTTTATTAAAGCTCTAGATTCTAGAATCTACATTTTCTGACTACTTATTTTTCTGGGCCAAATGATTTAATGGCATGATTAATTGGCAAGATAAGC
This sequence comes from Erythrolamprus reginae, assembly GCF_031021105.1. Taxonomy (NCBI): domain Eukaryota; kingdom Metazoa; phylum Chordata; class Lepidosauria; order Squamata; family Dipsadidae; genus Erythrolamprus; species Erythrolamprus reginae. The sequence continues at coordinate 294,940,089 of NC_091951.1, forward strand.
CTCTTTTGGAAATGATAACATTACATCCTACTTGTACAACTAAATGTGCAACTAGCTAAAAAAAAAAACCTGAGCAATATACCTAGTATCACTATTGTTTATTCAATATGCCATAATGGAAATAAATAATCTGCATTAGTCTAACAGCAGGTACATTTCTCATACCAATTCATGCCTTGAAGAAAACTCAGAACTAAATTAAGACAAATGCAGATAGAGAAAAAAATGTAAATAAATTTAAAAAAATAGTTGTGGCAAGGATAAGGATAAAAATATGTATTTGTATTTCGAGCAGAGGCTCAAATACAAAAAAATGAAAAACCCACCAGCAGAACAAACCACTCTCCAAGTTTTAGGGTGCTGATAAAATTAATCAAGCAATTACTTTAAATTACCCAGTCTTACTATTCAAGCCTCATACTTTTCTTAGTGATGGCAGTCCCAACAATTCAGATTGCAGCTGTTAGGCCAGGACCACATGGTCATTAGGTTAGGGAACTGTGTTTTTCATGCCCTGCATGGACTGCCTCTGCTTCAACTCCCCAGAAGTGACTATCTCGCATTTCTGTTTTGGCAGCATTCCACCACCTAACCCTGCTGCCCACTCCACAGCCCCTAACTGAAAGTCATCTTCTTCCTTCTGCTGCTTGCTCAGGATTCAGACAATGATCAAGGGATCAGCTTGCAATATGCGTGGCAAGTACAACAGAGCCTCAGTTGCTAAACTGCTTTGGAGGAGAATGGCTGGGTCTTTGCTCTTCGCTGAACCTGTTAAGGAGTGTGCAGAGTAATCACTGAGAGGTCAAAGATACACATACACAGAGGAAACGTGGAAGTCTAGCAGATATCCAGCTGATAGCCCAGAGATACAAATAATGATTCAGTAATGCAATCCATATATATTTAGTGTATAAAATAATGTTTTGCAAATATCTTACTCAAGAACAGTCCTAGTCATACACAGTTAAATCAGTCAATAACTCTCAATACATATACAATACTATAAGCTTACTTGTCCCGCTTACGAATACATAAACCATCATTTGAACACACAGTTTTTATTACAGCATAGTCACAAAGACAAATCAGAAATAGCAAAGAATAGCCAAGAGAGAGAGAGAGAGAATCAATCACGCTTCTGGCTCCATCTTATGGCAATCCTTAGCACTAGCCCTTAAAGCAATACGTAGTTTCTAATATATGTAAGCATACCTCGTTGGTTTATTTTAGGTATTGCCAAACCCAACTACAGTGTTCCCTCAATTTTCACGGGTTCGAACTTCGCGAAAAGTCTATACCACAGTTTTTCAAAAATATTAATTAAAAACTACTTCACGGGTTTTTGCCCTATACCATGGTTTTTCCCACCCGATGACATCATATGTTATCGCCAAACTTTCATCTGCTTTTAATAAATATTTTTTAAAATAAACTTTAATAAATAAACACGGTGAGTAATAATCTAAATGGTTGCTAAGGAAATGGGAAATTGCAATTTAGGGGTTTAAAGTGTTAAGGGAAGGTTTGTGATACTGTTCATAGCCAAAAATAGTGTATTTACTTCCGCATATCTACTTCGCAGAAATTCTACTTTCACGGGCGGTCTCAGAACACATCCCCCACGAAAATCAAGGGAACACTGTATTTATGTCTATAGTACTAACAGAACCCCCTTTGCTTTGGAGAGCTTCTTTTGGTGCTCCATCCTTTACTGGATAGTTTTCTCCCCGCACCTATTCTCCAGGAGCACTTCTAAAATAAACCACAGAGAGCACACTGCACCTCCAGGAAGCCCTCATTTCTTCACATTGTCCAATTCTGCTGTCAGCTTCTTGGAGAACACCAAACAGCATGACGAGGATGCTGCACCTCAACGTGCTCTCCACGGCCTGAAGGCTATCACTTCTAGCCAAGCCCGGCAAACTCCTTTTAGCAGGCAAGGTTCCACTTCCTCGCCTCTTTCAAGTTAACCAAGCACATCCCTGAAATGCATCTTCAGCCAATGCCTAGAACACAGGCCCACAAGAGAGGGAAGAAGACAGCAAAGATTAGCTGGTGACTTCCATGGCAGAAGGTGGTAATGGAGAGCAGGGTACCAAAAAGGCAGAGGTGTGGGAAAGATAGGTAGCTGGGATAGATAGTTTAAGTAGAGGCAGTTTGCACAGGGCAGGAGAACGTGGTTGTGCCACACTGTGACTGGAGATAAATAATGAGGTCTGGTCAAAAGGCAACTAAATTACATGACTACGGGGATGCTGCAATGGCCAGAAGATCAAAAACCAGTCATGATAATCATTCAGCCCCATCATAGTTTCAAACAGTCTCTGAACGTAGGACAGTAATCCAAGGGACTCTATAAAATTAGAAGTACTGAAAGTTTCAAGGCTTGAAATCATCTACAAATTGCTCCAACTGGAAGCCGCGTGATTACATTTGATGTCTCAAATCAGTTTAAGGGAATACATTGATCCAATTATTCCTTTGAAGCTCCATGAAGCCCGAAAAGATAGTCACCATGAAACATTACAGCATTAATATCTATTTAAGTCTAGCAGCTCCTGAAAGATCACACTGCCAGGGAAGAATGGGGGGAGAATGAAAAATCAGACCAATAATGTTCTGACACCAGTAAACATCCTCCCTTCTCAAGAAAAAAAGAATGTCCCAAAAGGAATGATGTTACATTCTATCTGTATAATTTCTGAAAAATATAAAATGCTTAAGTTTATTAAGAATGGGCCTTATATCTTCAATAAGTACTTATGTCCCTAAATTAATGTCTATCAAAGATTCTCAATCATCCTGATCATGGTTGTTTCAAAAAGCAACTGGACTTTTAGGGTTTCTTTCCCTTGAAAAACCTTTCACTTCCCACCATAGTTCCCTCTAAGCTGAGCAGTGAGCAATCACTCACTTAAAAATCATCATCAATTCAGAGTTCAAACCTGCCCAGAAGCCGAGAGGGAAAGAGTGAGAGGGAAGGAGAGAGAGTGAGGAAGAAAGGAAGAGAAAGAAACAGATAGAAAAAAGAGAGGAAGGAAAAGAGAAAGAAAAATAATGGGAGTAAGGAAGAGAGAAAGAAAATCAAAATCTAGTTTGAAACTAGCTCATCTATTTAAGTGGCATTTTGATATTGATAGAGTTGCCCTATTATGAGCTCACTGTTATAGACACACAGTACAGTATTTTATTTTGAAATTCTCTGAGGCAAAACAGGGTGGGTTTTTTATTTGTTTGTTTGTTTATTTATTTATTTATTATTTCTGTGCCGCCCAGTCCCGATGGGACTGCCGCTCAGACACTATACTTTTCCACCCACCCCAAAAAAAAATTAGAGGGAACACTGCTTCCCACCTAAGAAGCTTCTTCAGTTTTTTTTCTTTTTTACATTTCCCAGGAGAATCAAGATAGCATAGTTTATGACATAACATTTAAAACTTTTACTATGTTAAGCAGAAAACAATTCAATAAATTCAGCCTCCTATATTTGGAAGATGAAATAATTTATCAGTCACATATTTTATGCTAGCACTAAACAGTTTTTTGCGTTTTATCTGAGCGAGCACAACTTTTTTTTCAGAATTGGTGGTGTCAAAAACAAAAACATTCTTGCAGCCATTGGACCATATAGTATATCTAGGGCTCACTTCATGATCACAGTTGAAACTGGAAATGCTATCATAAAGTGAAAGCCATGTACTGCGACAGACTTATATCACTTCCTATTTGGTCACAAAGTGTCAGACTAACTTCTATTCCATGGTATCCTTCTGTGCCGGCTAGAGAGGTTGGGAGTGGGAGGCACTGTTCTTCAGTGGTTCTCCTCCTACCTCTCCGGTCGGTTGCAGTTGGTGTTAGTGGGGGGGTCAGAGGTCGACCTCTAGTCTCTCCCTTGTGGGGTACCTCAGGGGTCGGTCCTCTCCCATCTGCTATTCAATATCTACATGAAACCGCTGGGTGAGATCATCCAAGGGCATGGGGTGAGGTATCATCAGTATCTGCTATCAGTATCATCAGTATCTGCCATCTGCTATTCAATATCTACATGAAACCGCTGGGTGAGATCATCCAAGGGCATGGGGTGAGGTATCATCAGTACGCTGATGATACCCAGTTATACATCTCCAACCCATGTCCAGTCAGAGAAGCAGTGGGAGTGATGTGCCGGTGCTGTTGGGTTCTGGATGGGTGTCAACAAGCTCAAACTCAACCCAGACAAGACGGAGTGGCTGTGGGTTCTGCCTCCCAAGGACAATTCCATCTGTCCGTCTATTACCCTGGGGGGGAATCATTGGAGAGGGTCCGCAACTTGGGCGTCCTCCTCGATCCACAGCTGACATTGGAACATCATCTTTCGGCTGTGGCGAGGAGGGCATTTGCCCAGGTTCGCCTGGTGTACCAGTTGCGGCCCTATTTGGACAGGGAGTCATTGCTCACAATCGCTCATGCCCTCATCACCTCGAGTTTCGATTACTGCAACGCTCTTTACATGGGGCTACCTTTGAAAAGTGTTCGGAAACTTCAGATCGTGCAGAATGCGGCCGCAAGAGCCATTGTGGGGTTACCTAGGTTCACCCACGTCTCTCCAACACTCTGTGGCTTGCATTGGCTGCCGATCGGTTTCCGGTCACAATTCGAAGTGTTGGTAAATGACCTATAGCATTGGACCAGAATACCTTTGGGACCATCTCCTGCCACACGAATCCCAGCGGCCGATAAGGTCCCACAGAGTTGGCCTTCTCCGGGTCCTGTCGACTAAACAATGTCGTCTGGCGGGCCCCAGGGGAAGAGCCTTCTCTGTGGTGGCCCTGGCCCTCTGGAATCAACTCCCCCCAGATATTAGAACGGCCCCCACCCTCCTTGTTTTTCGTAAATTGCTTAAGACCCACCTGTATCGCCAGGCATTGGGGAATTGAGACATCCCCCCCAGGCTTTTATATTTTTATGTGTGGTATGCATGTGGTGAATGGTTTTTAAATGATTTGTTTTTTAGATGTTTTTAATATTAGATTTGTTTATATTGTAATAATGGTATTATTGTTGTGAGCCGCCCCGAGTCTTTGGAGAGGGGCAGCATACACATCTAATATATTAGTAGTAGTAGTAGTAGTAGTAGTAGTAGTAGTAGTAGTAGTATCATCATTATCATAATCAAGAGTCTTAATGCCTGGTTGCTTATATATAAATTGAGCAAAGGGGAGGGGGAAACATGCCCTATTAAGATTTTTAAAATTAATAGAATTCAAAATATTACTTATTTACTTTGGAGATTTTTATTCAGTGTGTTGAGAAGATTCTTGCCAGTAGAAAAAAAGGAAATTATAAATTAATTCTATAGTATGCTTTGATAAAGAGCTTCCTAATGCAGTACTACAACACTGAAGTGAAACAACCACTAACAAAAGTTGTTTATGGCATAATAATAAAAATTTCTTGAATTACAGCATTTCATAATACATTATGAGTCAGCCCATTCTAGCCCCACGGAATGTCACTCCTGCACTTAAATAAAATGATTTTTAAAAACTTTACTTGTTAGATCTTGGCTCATATCAGGAGCTATTTCTAGTATTTCTGACACTCCTGACATTAACAGTGCTTTAATTAAGGTGTTAATATCAAGATTAATGCCCTGGATTTCTTCCAATTAATTCCAAGACAACTGTTAACATGACTTCTAAAATTCTATCTCTACTTGACGGAAATATTAAAAACTTTATATATTGCAGCCATTTGATGTCAATTACTAACAGAACACCACTCTCCACCCCAACACACCCTCTTCAAAGATACAAACTGCAAGAATGCTCAGTGCTCACTGCTTAGGTTACCATGTAAGAAAAAAGCAAAGCTCCAAGATCCTTAATATTGTATGATGGATTCATTCACAGTATCTTCCAACCTAGAAAAAGATATTAGCAGAAGCTATGCAACCAATTGTTGTTCCTTGAAGCAATCTTTCCACACAATTTTCTGCAGCTAGGTTTGCAGCCATTATTTTAATGGGATGCCTTTATTACTTCTTCACATTCCATGCTTCATATCTTCACCTGCCAGTCACTGAGCATAATTCCTTTTGATCAGTGTTTTTAAACATGACAACTTTAAGATGTGTGGACTTCAATTCCCAGAATTCCCTAGCAACCATGTAGAAGTCCATACATCTTAAATTTGCCAAGTTTGAAAAAAAACATTGCTGTACATATTTTAGATACTTCCACTTCCAAAGACCTCAGCTAGTGTGAGCCTCATGGAAGCTCAGGTCCAACAAATACAGGGAACACCCAAATACATAAGGGTACAGTATATAAGTATGCATTACACCGAAAGACAATGATTAAGTACCTTCCATTTTGTTCCCACCTTCCCAACTCAGCTCGTTTACCATCTTAATTACACTTTAACTGCGGCATTCTTTTTTTAGAATAGAAGGTTTTTTTAACTGAATACATTCTAATTTCTGTCACCTGCTTAATGTATTCTTCTCATGTGCACACTTTTTAATTACACATAAAAAAACCTGTAAACCTTCAAACAGTATAACAACTAATTAAAATAAGATAAGGCACAATGGAGAGTAAGGTCCTCAGCAATAAAAGAGAAGCCATTCTCAGTTCACACTGCACAGCATGCCTCACTCTAATTGTATATCTCACTTCCAATTTTAAAGCAAATAATGGTTCACCAGGGTGTATTCAAATAGTTTACTTTTTTTATCAGAAAATATGATTTTTTTAAAATTATATATCACAGATGTCAAACTCTGGGTTACAACACCTCTGTTATATATGGTCCAAACTTTAATTTAAACAAATCAAATTTTTAAACTGAGTTTCAAGCCACAGTTTGCCTTAGTTTGCCACAGTTTGCAGTCAGGCGGTAGGGAAAGCTTGGCTGCATAGCTAGAGGTATAACAAGCAGGAAGAGGGAGATTATGATCCTGCTATATAGAGTGCTGGTGAGACTACGTTGGGAATACTGTGTTCAGTTCTGGAGACCTCACCTACAAAAAGATATTGACAAAATTGAACGGGTCCAAAGACGGGCTACAAGAATGGTGGAAGGTCTTAAGCATAAAACGTATCAGGAAAGACTTAATGAACTTAATCTGTATAGTCTGGAGGACAGAAGGAAAAGGGGGGACATGATCACAACATTTAAATATGTTAAAAGTTAAATAAGGTCCAGGAGGGAAGTGTTTTTAGTAGGAAAGTGAACATAAGAACAAGGGGACACAATCTGAAGTTAGTTGGGGGAAAGATCAAAAGCAACATGAGAAAATATTATTTTATTGAAAGAGTAGTAGATCCTTGGAACAAACTTCCAGCAGACGTGGTTGATAAATCCACAATAACTGAATTTAAACATGCCTAGGATAAAGATATATCCATCCTAAGATAAAATACAGGAAATAGTATAAGGGCAGACTAGATGGATCATGAGGTCTTTTTCTGCCATCAGTCTTCTATGTTTCTATGTAAACTATGATCAGGCAATGGAAAACCTAAGCTAGATAATGATTTAGCATTATATCTCAATCAATCCACAGTTTGTGAAGCATATCCTCTGGGAGATGTTCAACCAAAAACTATTTTAAACAATGTGCAAAAAAATAGTTTCAATGTCTTATTTGATTAATATAAGACTTTATTTATATTAGGAGAGGATTTTATTCAATAGAAAAAAATTCTTATAAATAAAATAATGTGAATCTCTCCAATATCACAAATATTGTTCACAATTTTTTAAGCATAATATGAATTTAAAATTCACAAAACTGATTTATGGGCAATGTATTTTTATGTTGCTTGTCTCTTATTAATAAAATACAGGCTACTTTTTTTCAAAGTACATATTTTAGTACATATAGTTATTGTTGGAAATGATACTCACTTGCTACAATTCTTCCCAATCTTGTCTGTGGTTAGAGAAAAAAACCCTATTATTTTGCTGATAATTTGATGTATTGCACAAATTTGAATCATAATTACCTTATGCGGTGACAAACTTCTTTGTCTAAACTTTTCTACAATTTCTGGACCTGCAACTGCCCATGTATTAACAAATACTTCTATTTTATCATGACTCAATTTCGAATGCTGCAGCTGCTGTTGCAAAATAGTGTGCTTCAAATTGTGATATATGGCCTGTAAAAAAAAAAAAATCCAATGTATAAATGTTATAAATGTTATATTAAATGACAATTATGAAGAACCCAGGGAATACTGAACAAGTGTTATCCACTGTGCAAATATGATCTAGGATTTCCAGTAACAATAGTAGCATAGGATTGAAAAGTGGAAATGTTCATTAATAAAATGATCATAAAATAATATACCTGAAATAGAAAAGCTAGTTCAAAAAGAAAAAGAAAACTGATTCCGTGAGGACAAAATGATTTGTATAGTATATTTAACCACAGGTGTTGCAGTGGTTAGACTGGAGTACTGCAGGCTACTTCTGTTGACTGCTGGCTGCCTGCAATTTGGCGGTTTGAATCTCACCAAGATCAAGGTTGACTCAGCCTTCCATTCTTCTGAGGTGGGAAAAATAAGGACTCAGATTATTGAGGGCAATATGCTGACTCTGTAAACCGCTTAGAGAGGGCTGTAAAGCACTGTGAAGCAGTATATAAGTCTAAATGCTATTGCTATATATAGCAGTCTGAAAATTATTATTACTAAAATAGGGTATGTAAAACCAGAGATTATGTGACTTGTACATCTCTTCAAGTAATTCGAAGACAGAGATTCTAATGCTATTATTTTTATTTGATTTTTATTTGCTTGAATCTCATGTGCTGCACTATGGCTATGATCTATGCCAGTGAAGCCTAACCTTTTCAGCACCAAGTGTTGAAACTGGAGCTTGTGTGCTGCAACCAGGAAGAGAGCAACTGGCCGGTGCACATATGTGCCAGACTAGCTGTCCAGCGTGCAAGCACATGATGGAACCCGGAAAAGCAGCTAGCAATAGTGCACATGTCCAAAGAGAGATCTGTGTGCCACCTCTGCCATGCATGCCATAGGTTCGCCATCACGGATCTATGCTAAGCCATGACTTTAAGACACTGCAGTTATAGGTTTGCTTTATATCTTGAGTCTTAAAAAATAGTTGAAACAACAGTGGATGGATTCACACATCTTTCTGGCTTATCATGTTGCATGAATTCAGCTAATCATCAAAAGCCTGACACATACAGAATTATATCAGCAATCATATTTTCTTAGAAGTTCAATTGTGAACAATATATTTCTTTATATAATAAAGTTTAGGACTGTAGCAATAATTCTTTAATGCATAGTGATGATCTCATCTCTACTTTTTTCCCAAAAAAACCAAAAAAACCTCTAACCATTTGAAGCACTATCTTTTAATGTCAAACTTTGAAAAATCTTTTTTCTTTATATCAAGTTAAATATTTACAAACATATCAAAATTATAACATTAAAAAGTGAATACCTGTTCTAAAATGAATGTTATGGTTTCAAGTACAAGATGAAGATCTTGTTTTTCTATTGAGAATGCAGCTTGAAGTTTTTCTTCCTCTTCTTCTGTGAAAGTACTCTCTGTCTGAAATTTGTAAAAATGCTCCAGTTTAATTTTTTAAAATGAAGAAATTATTTAAGTGATTGCGCCATGCTCTATTCCCTAAACATTGGTCAAAATAAATATGAAAAGAATTAAATACTTAAATACAAGGGCAAAGAGTTTATCTGAAAATATAAATAAATTCCCTTAGCTGGCAATTTTTTCCCCCAAAGTCACTAGGGGGGAAAAGTTGTGCTCTCTAATGTTCATAAATAGTGAGAGCCAAGGAGAACAGAATGCTTCACAGGAATTTCGTTTGTGCTGATTTGTCTCTTTATAGATGAGAAAGCCTTCTATATTGTCATATATATTCTTTTGTTATACAAATGTGCTTTTTGCAGCCCTCTAGCCACTTATGATCATGATCGCTAAACACTGCTAAAATTGCCATTCAGATGTGAAAAACTGAAAGCTGCAATATAAAATAAGCAAAACTGACCGCTGCCACTAAAAAAAATGCCTTTTCATTTTTTTCAAACACTTGTTTTACTACATTAGGAGATACAAATGATATACCAGGAATACAACTATTAGCTGAATACAATAGGGTTTTTTGCAACAACTAAAAATTGTTAATATTATGATTTAGATGAGGCTTTAAAAAACTTTGCAAGAGACGTTAAAAACAGCTCTTGGGCACCCAAAGGGGGGACTTCCTTCAGTTTATTTGTCTCCAGAGAGATTACAGCTAACGTTTTAGTTTTTGGACTATTGTTCCAAACTATAAACTTGGAATGGCACGGGTTGAGGAATACCTATTTCCTATCTCCCACATTATATGCCCAGCCAATTCAATCTGAAATGGGTAGTGTACACGTGGGAATTACCAATTAAACAATGCACCTATCTTGACTACCTGGAAACACAGTATCTTTTCTGTGATAGCACCTGTCCCCTAAAATGAGGTTTCCCAAGATCCCAACAACCTCCATCCTGCTGAGGTTTTGAATGACCCCGAGACCTGAATCTTCACTCAAGCCTTAGAAACAGATGGCCAAAGACTTCCTTTAATTGTTTTCCTCTGTTCTCATATGATCTTGCCTTTATACCATCTTTTTGTTTTTCTTGATTTTAATATGTTAAAAATTATAAACTGCCTAGAGTCACTGAAAGTCAGGCAGAATAGCAGAGTATAAATTATTAGTCTCTCTAATGACTCAATTACCATTTAATGAGAGAGAACTTGATTTGATGCTTTAACAAGGTTATTTTTTATTTTTATCCTAGTTTAATGAAAAAATAGATTAAAAGAATGTCAACCCTACTCTGAAACAGAATTCAGGTTATAGTCACTTTACAACCTCATTCCCTTATCAGAGAATCCTCCAGAGATGTAAACTATGAATTCATTGTCTCAGAATTTATTGGCTAATGGTAACGTTGTGGCAATTGACGTTCATATATTTGAAAGCCGCCCAGATAATATTGAAGGACTTGGGATTGTTTTCACTTTCTATACCAACCTTTATGTGAAGCTTCTGAAGAATGCGGGAGAGGAGGCGGGAGAATCTGCCTGTATCCAAAGCACTAATCAAGGTCACAGCTTTTTGAACTCTTAAAAAAAAGGAATGAAAAATTTAAAAGCGAGCCATTTTTTAAAGATATCTAAAATAACAGATTTTTAATTTACCTCATCCTCAGCTTTTACCAAGTTGTCAAATAGCAAATTAATATTAAATGTAAGTTGAGTGAATTTTAAAGCAATCTGAAAACCTCCAACCAACCTCTAGGAAACAGAAGTCAAGTGATTCCAACCTCCCTTATCAGTCTAGCAAAGAAAAAACCAAAGGCAACTGCTTATTTTATTTTAAAACAAGTCTCTTCAGAAGTAAGTCTGATGGAGCTCAGCAAAGCCAACTGCTAAGACAATGTTTCTCAACCTTAGCAACAGGTAGTAATGAGGCCATCTATGTCAAAATTGAACAGTGCTTTCCAACAGAGGGGGAGGAATATGGCATCATCATTCTCCAGTATACAACACAATCCTTTCAATAGTTCCAAGGCTCCATACCCATTTGCACCAATCAGGTGGCCCTGATGACACAGATAAATTAAGCGCACCAGGGTGCCTACCATCCTTGTCCTAATGTTCCCCTCTTATCAGTACCTATCTTATGTATATAAACAATGTTATATCTATGTATACTGCTCAAAAAAGTGAAGGGAACACTCAAAAACTGGGGAATTCTGGGAGTTGAAGTCCAAATATCTTCAAGTTGCCAAGGTTGGGAAACACTGCCTTAGCAAATGTGAAGCTCTGCAAACTCGAGTCCCACAATTATGGGATTTAAAGTCCGCATATTTCAAAGTTACCGAAGCAGAAAAATACTGCGCTCAGCAAATATGATGACGAGGCCAGGAAAGCCCCTTCTTACAGTAGAAAAGGGCGTCGGTGGCCCTCGGCTCCTTATTCCCCCCCCCCGCGCCTTTGCAACCTTCGCTGCTGCAGCATTTTTTCTTTGCTCCTTGGTCCAAGCGTTAACATTTTATTTTATTTATTTATTTTGTCTAATACATAATGTAGGTTTGTGAGGATATAATCATAGTAATATACATCAACAGAAGAATAGAAAAACATTAGGAATAATATAGAAGAGATCATCATTGGTAATAATAGAGTTCATATTCATGAAGCTAGTAAAAACAAGAGACATTAGGACAGGGGACGGAAGGCACGTCTATATTTTAGCATCATCATTTATTTGCATTATTTTTAAAGGGCGTCTCCTATCCAAACGCAGCCGGGATGGTATTGACCCGCAGCGCCCTTTATGCAAGAGGGGGGAGAAACACCAGAACAATCTCGTCCTTACCTTTCGGTATCCGGAATAACCATGGGCGCCGCCATTTTGAGCGCCGTCAATCACACCATCCCCTTTTCCTGGAAAGCCAATCAGCGGCTCAAAACGCTTGGTGCCGACGGCGCGACTCACGTAAGCTCCGCCTTTCTCCTTTCTAGACCTTCTCTGAGTATTTATAGGGCGTATGTGGAACCGCTGCTGTCGGCGAGTGTTACGCAGCAGAGCATGCGCGTAGAATTCCAAACTCTTGTCTGTCGTTCCATTGACTTAGTATCGTAATTATGGGTCATCGTCCAAAAGATTATCCATTTCCGAGGTAGACGACCGCTCGTTCATACTTTAGTGTCATAAAGAACAAGACGCTTTTTGCCAGGAGTATTCGCAGCAAAGCACGCAAAATTTGGACATGCCCTGCAGCGATGTCTTTGGGCAGATTCTCTTTTAGGTGCCTATCTTCAGATGATGGAGCAATTGCAAAAGATACTTTGATTCTTGCTTCTTACACACACACACACACACACACACACACACACACACACACACACACACAAACAAATATCGTTGGGGGTAATTACTAATAGCTAACAAGAAGATTGGTTGCATCTTGTCATTGGACATTTTCTTTGCCAAAAAGGAGATGATTAAAATGGCTTTTATCTTGTATATGAGGTGTTTGCTGTGAGCAAGGTTTCACAGTTTTGATCTAAGGCACACTAAGCACTTTCCATGACACCCTACTTCAAAAAACAAAGTACGGTATTCCAAAAATGAAATGTTCACATTGGCAAGAAGTGATGCCATCAGATTGGCCTAAAGGCACCCTAAACCTTTGAATCAGCACTGATTGTGAATCAAGTTTTATTCACTGACTTAATAATGAACTGTAGTCCCATGCCCTGCACATTGGCATAAAATATGATATTTCCATTTTTGCCCCCATCCTGCCTCTATTTCTTTTTTCCAGACTGCCAAGCATTGGCCTTGTTCTCCTTGATTGAGCTAAAGTGCTGTGCTATATCTTTGAGTGTATAGAAATTATGCCAGCATAACTCTTCTTTTGTTACCACAGCTTTCTATGGGATTTCCAGGCATGAAGTTGTAAATTATGCTAATATAAATTTGCAGAACACTTAAGGAAGGGAATTCTCAATCCTCCAGCCTTCTTTTTCTCTCCCAGTTCCAAGTGTCATTAGCTGGCAGGAAACATCCACTAATCACTCTCCTTAATGTAGAGTTTTTTGCACAATGGGGAAAAGCAGATGAGTTTGACAAATGCAAGTGTTTTGTAAAGGTGTATTTAAAAGTTATTGGACACAAGGTTACAGCTGTTGCAGAATATGTCTGAAACCATATACTATATATGTCAGCTGGTAATCAGGCCCCCTTTGAACATACCTCTGAAAAACATTTGTGCAAGCACAGCAAGTTTTGATATTCAGATTGTATAACTGTACAATTCACAAATATTAATCATGAAAAAGTGATTGTTTAAGTCCACAAGTCTTCAAGTTACCAAGTTTGAAGACCTCTGCTGTAACAGGAAAAGGATGACTGAACCCTATCAATGAACCACATTGGGGCATCACGTGCTCAATTCCTCTTTCTAATAAGTCAAAAGGTTTTTTTTATTCTTAAACATTTGTAGAAGACTGTTTAATACTGTTACCTGGATCAATAGTGCCATATAATGCAAACAAAACTAGCAAGCAAAACAGATTTAGAATTTGGAATTATATATAAAGTATATAGCAGCACAGGATTCTGATATATGTCAAATATTTTTCTAGCTATCTACAACAGTATTGAAAATGAAGCAGTTCTTCATCATTTAACAAACAGATATTCAAGAATAATATTGGATTTATATGTTTTATCAAGCCATGATTTAAGTAACCAACGTTAAATCATTCAAAACTGGCTGGGTTCACGTGCAAAATGACATAGTTTACAAATCATAATAGCTTGCATTAAACAACATAGTAAGGTAAAATCAAACTACATCATAGATTGATGCAATAATGAAAATGACTTAGGTGTTTTACTTTGAAAGAAAATGAGTTTTCCACAATCTCTTAAACTGATAGCATTTATTTCTATAAATTATTTTGTTATGTGAGTATTGTTGCATTTAATTACAGATAAATAAGAAACATAGAAACATAGAAGACTGACGGCAGAAAAAGACCTCATGGTCCATCTAGTCTGCCCTTATACTATTTTCTGTATTTTATCTTAGGATGGATATATGTTTATCCCAGGCATGTTTAAATTCAGTTACTGTAGATTTATCTACCACATCTGCTGGAAGTTTGTTCCAAGGATCTACTACTCTTTCAGTAAAATAATATTTTCTCATGTTGCTTTTGATCTTTCCCCCAACTAACTTCAGATTGTGTCCCCTTGTTCTTGTGTTCACTTTCCTATTAAAAACACTTCCCTCCTGGACCTTATTTAACCCTTTAATATATTTAAATGTTTCGATCATGTCCCCCCTTTTCCTTCTGTCCTCCAGACTATACAGATTGAGTTCATTAAGTCTTTCCTGATACGTTTTATGCTTAAGACCTTCCACCATTCTTGTAGCCCGTCTTTGGACCCGTTCAATTTTGTCAATATCTTTTTGTAGGTGAGGTCTCCAGAACTGAACACAGTATTCCAAATGTGGTCTCACCAGCATTCTATATAGTGGGATCATAATCTCCCTCTTCCTGCTTGTTATACCTCTAGCTATGCAGCCAAGCATCCTACTTGCTTTCCCTACCGCCTGACTGCACTGTTCACCCATTTTGAGACTGTCAGAAATCACTACCCCTAAATCCTTTTCTTTTGAAGTATTTGCCAACACTGAACTGCCAATACAATACTCAGATTGAGGATTCCTTTTCCCCAAGTGCATTATTTTGCATTATTTTACATTTGGAAACGTTAAACTGCAGTTTCCATTGCCTAGACCATTTATCTAGAAAAGCTAAATCATTTACCATATTACAGACGCCTCCAGGAATATCAACCCTATTGCACACTTTAGAGTCATCGGCAAATAGGCAAACCTTCCCTACCAAACCTTCCCCTATGTCACTCACAAATATATTAAAAAGAATAGGACCCAGAACAGATCCTTGTGGCACACCGCTTGTAACCTGACTCTGCTCAGAATACTCGCCATTAACAATAACTCTCTGATGTCTACGCTTCAGCCAGCTGCAAATCCATTGAACTATCCAGGGATTAAGTGCAATCTTCACTAAATAAATAAATGACAATATAGTGTTTAAGCTGTGCTTGTTTTTTCCCAGTGTAAGAAGTTACACTGATATAGTTTATAGAAACCATGGGTATTTGTTATTTCCTTTTATGGCTTCCATTCTGCATAGGTGGTAAACACAAAACATCAATTTTCAGGATAGGTAATCTCTTTGGATAAAAGATGCTTAAACTAATATTTTATTCATGGAGGTCATTATTCATTTTGTAAACTCACTGGAGATGAGGAATTTGGGAACTTTGGAGTCCTTGGTGCTCTCTGGACTCAACCATTTGCTTGCAGACATTTCATTGCCAAATTAAGTGGCATCATCAATGTTATGTGAGTGAAGGGTTTGTTCCCTGTTTATATATAGTAGCTTGCTCTGCCAGTGTTAGAGAATGTGTAACTTTCTCCTTGGTATTTTCTTTATTAGAGTTGTATTCTGCTTGATAGTTTGTCTGGTGTTAATCCCTGCTTATTTGGGTGACATTAGCCATATCATTGAGCTATTTTCCATCCACTTGAGCAGCATATAGAAGGTTTGTGTCTGACAATGATGGGCAAGTTATGCTTTCAGAGACATAACTTTTTTTCTTTTTTCTGAGCAGCACCAAAGAATGATTGTATAACACATGCATAGACAAATTCAAGAAATAATGAGCACTTGAGTTTGGGTTGGGTTTTTTTCCCCAATTTACTCAGCTGGTTTCACATTCTTTATCCTTGGCTGACTCTAATGAACAAAAAGGGTTTTAACTGCACATCCCCTTCTACTTGACCCTAGTGGTGGAGGAATATTCAGTCAATTCTCTAGAGTCTAGATAAGCCTGGAGGTTCTCCAAATATTTTACAGCTGTAACTTCCAGGATTCCCCAGCCAGCTTAGTCTCTGAAATTACAGTCTTCCCAGCACATCTGGAAGCTACATAAGTGAAGAAGGCTTAATGCTAACATTTTCTAACTAAAGACACTCACAGGCAGCTGCATACTACATTCCAATAACTTAAGATGAAATTCTAATACCCATTTGCTGAGGTTCACAGCAGCTTTGCCTCAGAGGAAGAGGGAGAAAAATAGTATATGAAAAAATATTCATTTTTTCAGAAGTTGTAAATGCTCCAACAGTGGAGGTTTTTAAGAAGATGTTGGATAATCATTTGTCTGAAGTGATGTAGAGTTTCTGCCTAAGCAGGGGATTGAACTAGAAGATCTCCAGGGTCCCTTCCAACTCTGTTATTCTATTTTATTTTTTTTTAATCTATCAGCATCTCCTTCCATCCCTACCATACGAAACTTCTCTTAACCACATGTGTTCAAAATTAGCAAACCATTCACTTCCTGCACTTCAAATGTACAATATAAAGCACATGGTGGAGGGTGAGGCACTGATTTGTAATGGAGAAACAGAACTCAACAAATGTGAACAACCTTTTCTCCAATTCTGTTCATCTTTTCCTGATACTTTCCTTATCACTGTTATGCTGTTTGGAAAAGTCAAGACAACTTTTCCAAGTTTCTGTGTGTCATTTAAGCTATTTATTTTCCTTCCATCAAATAGTAGGGCAACCCTGTAGTTTCCTAAAGAAAAGGAGCCACAACTGTTCTTTGAAGTACAGACACTAGAGCTGAAGCTCAAATATTTTGGCCAGTTAATGAGAAAGGGGGACATATTTGAAAAGACCCTGATGCTAGGAAAAGTGGAAGCCAAAAGGAGAAGGGGATAGCAGAGTAGGAGATGGTTAGATAATCAACGGTGTTGCAAAGAATCAAACACAACTTAATGACTAATAACAATAACAACCCTGTCTTTATTTGTTAATTAAAGACATTGATTTTATTTACAAAGGGGAGAAAAATAATATCAGGGAACATAATGCGATCTAGTTGTTTCTAAATGGAAATCGGATGATTTGGCCAGCCTCCACCTGAATTTGCTCATAGATCCATTTTCGGTTGCAGCGACATTCTGCCCCACACTTGGTTGAATTACACTTAGGACAAGGGTAAAAGCAGCCCAGGCAGTTCTTCTCTAGGCAATCACACAAATCTGTTTTATTGGAAATCAGGTGGCCGTGTTTGTCATATTTCTTCACAGTCCTATAAAATAGCAGACAGGAGAAGCTTGTCCAGTTTTTGGAATATGAAGTAAAACAACAACAACCTGAAAATGCACTGCAAAGCAAAAAAATCAGAATTCCCCTTTGATACTATTTTAATGTACAAATAAAGAACACTTTTATCTTTACTTCAGAATAGAACGCAGCATTATCAGAGGCCTATTTAAAAGAGGAGGAAGATAATTGCTTTGACAGATGGTTCCTTAGGACTGCTTAGCATGGGAATTTTTTAAACTCAGGTAAACTATAAACGGCAGCAGTGGTGTGCCAGATTGTGTCCTATTAGGATATGCACTTCTTTTTATATGAAAGCGATATCCTCAGTGGAAAAGAGAAATATTAGGATTCTGATCAGCTGCATAAGTCCTAAAAGCAGGACATGCAGAGCAGCAAATTAAATTCCAATTAAGCAGAGGATTGCCAGATTGCTAATGTGGAAAACAGCCAGCTACATAGACTGGATAGCGAATTTAATTCCCATCCAAACTAACCTAAAAACTGACATGTGGCTATATTTTGGAGACTGCACGCGCATGTGTGTGTGTGTTTGTCTCTGTGTGTGTGGTTATTAACTTTTTACCATTTCCTTAACAGCCATTCAAACTTATGACAGGCCCAGAATGGGTGACAAGTAGTAAAATACTTCTGGACATCATAAAACGTTATACCATCTCCTTGCTCTCCACCACCACCACCCCAATATCACCTGACTACATTTTAGACACCTGTGATCACTTGACCATGATTTGTATTCTTTTTGCTGGTTTCTGACAAAAAACACCGTTTAGAAGAATGGGTTCTTATTTACAAGCATACTATTTACTTAACGAAGAGAATTTCATTTAACTACCACTGAAAAAATGTTGCAAATTCAGGTCACATGGATTTGACTTATGGCTATAATGATTTATAGCCAAAAATCTGATTGAATAGCTATCATAAATCATATTTTTATATTTTTATAGTGGATTTATTTTAATCTTCATACACTTATTAGGGTACAAAAATTGATTCAAAGCCTTTTAAGATTCCCAAAACATATTGAAGATCACTGCTACACTGCTGGATGTTCTTTCTGCGGGTTCATACAAAGAATAAAATGAATGAGGACTAGCAAAAAGTTATATATAGCAGTCTGAAATAACACTTCTAATTCTTGTCCCTTGAATATTTTTATGCAGAAAAATATATATATATACTGTATACAGTATATGGAATTTGGAAAAGAAATTCGGAACATGAAACAGTGTTTCAGCTTGAAATTTCAAATCCAGAAAACTTTGCTCACCACTAATGTTAATTGTATTTCATTTAATATTCTTTCTCTGTGTGTGTGTGTGTGTGTGTGTGTGTGTACATAACATTAAACCAATATTTGTATTTGTCTTGGCTCCACCCACTTGTAGTTTGATGCACACTATTCTCTATGAGCAAATACAGCCTTCAAGCCTAAAACCAGTTAAACACTCTTAATCTTCCAAATGAACCATAATTTAATTCTGAGCAGATGATTTATTGTCTTAAATACTTAAGAGAGTTTTAAGACACAATAGCCATGATTGCAGAAATCATGGTAATTATGAATAGATCCCCCCCCCCACTAACTGGAGTAGAACTTTCAAGAAGGCATGTGTTAATCAGGAACCTTAAGCATCTGATGATGATTAAATAAAAAATAGGAAGAACTTGGATATATCATCTTACTTCTTTGTCGTATTAAAACAATCCTGGTTTATCATTGACATACAGACTTTCTTTTGTTGTTCCCGAGTTTCTGGGTTGAAATCTGCCAGCAGGGGTCCTGGATTTTGAAATGCCAAGCATTTTAGCTGCCGTTCAATTTGTTGCTGTCAACAAACACACTAGTGGTTATGACAAAAAGTTCACAGTTAACGTTTAGGGATTCAATACTGTATTAAATGAGAATAGAAACTTTTAAAAAAACCTTCAGCAATCTTTTTCACAATAATCCCAATTAAAACAGAATCAAATTTCTTTTTAATTAATATACTAGCATATAATGTTATATATTAATATATAATTATATATACAGTGATACCTTGTCTTACAAACTTAATTGGTTCTGGGATGAGGTTCTTAAGGTGAAAAGTTTGTAAGATGAAACAATGTTTCCCATAGGAATCAATGGAAAAGCGATTAATGCGTGCAAGCCCAAAATTCACCCCTTTTGCCACCCGTTTTTGCGCTGCTGGGATTCCCCTGAGGCTCCCCTCCATAGGAAACGCTACCTCCAGACTTCCGTATTTTTGTGATGCTGCAGGGAAATCCCAGCATCGCAAAAATGAGCGCTTCGCTGGCAACAGAAGTCCGGAGGTGGGGTTTCCCAGTGAAGGGAGCATCAGTGAAATCGCAGCATTGCAAAAACACCGAAGTCCTCGAAACCCCACCTCCGGACCTCTGTGTTGTTGCGATGCTGCGATTTCGTTGAGGCTTCCCTCGCTGGGAAACCTCATCTCCGGACTTCCATTGCCAGTGAAGCGCCCATTTTTGTGCTGCTGGGATTCCCCTGCAGCATCACAAAAACACGGAAGTCAGGAGGTAGGGTTTCCCATGGAGGGGAGCCTCAGGAGAATCCCAGCAGTGCAAAAACAGTCTTCGGAGAGGGGCGGCATACAAATCTAAGTAATAAATAAATAAATAAATAAATAAAAAACGGGTGCTTCGTTGGCAATGGAAGTCCGGAGGTGGGGCATCCCAGCGGTGGCGGTGGGTTTGTAAGGTGAAAATAGTTTGTAAGAAGAGGGGGAAAAATCTTAAACCCCGGGTTTGTATCTCGAAAAGTTTGTATGACGAGGCGTTTGTAAGACGAGGTATCACTGTAATTAATAATTATATACACATACAGACATATCTGGTCTGTAGTTTTGAATTGTATGTGATCTGCTTTGGTGAAACCATCACTATTAATCTCAGTCTACCTCAAATCAGAAGACCTACTTTTGGATTCTAGATAACTTGGCTGAACTTTCCTGGCTTGGCCATGTCCACCAAACTATGCCTACAGAACTGATAAAGGAAAATTTGAATGTCACCTTGGCCTGTAGTATAAAAAATGAACCTAATTAACAAAATAAGACTTCACCCACCCCCACATTCCTTGCCTTTTGGCAAGGTAAAATCCACTTCCTCTTTTTGCATAATCTGATCAGAGTTGAATTGATGCCTCCTGCCCTTGGCAAGTTCTCCCACCCTCTTCCATTGGGACCAAGAATAGAAGCATCCTCACCCACGCACAAGAGCGACAGGAAGTTGCAACCTAGTTGTGATCTTATCAGCTGATGACCTCAACATTTCATCTCTTGCGCAATGAACATCTCCAGCTCTGCTGCTTTTCTAAAAGTCCCATTCTGTCTGACAATAGAATTTACCATAGGATCAAGGAGACCTCCACTTCTATTAAAAACTACTTTTCCATTGAGATACTGTACTTCTTTTTCTAAAACAGGCATCCAATGATCATTACAGTAACTATAGGTTTTCTTGGTGTTGTACTCTTTACTTTGGCTAAGTTCCACAACAGTGCCATCTTTCGCAAACAACACATTTTCCCATTTCACTTCCCAATCC
>NC_091951.1:294966431-294976431 GCF_031021105.1 Erythrolamprus reginae
TTGAATGTAGCAAATAGATTGGGTGACTATGCTTCAGTGATCTGATTGGTTGGTGTAATCATGGTTATTAGAAGGAATGGCATGAAGATTATGAAGTGTTTTCTTTAAGGCTGATTTCCAAATATAAAATTCTAAAATCATAATAATTAAAGGATTGACATATTGATTATAATGAAGTGTTTATTTTGTTTAAGGCTGGTTTCCAAATCTCTGGCAGGCGCGAGGTATCATCCCTTTTATTTAAACAAAAGGATCTCTTTTCAATTTCGATAGCTTCTAGAGAGATTCTTCTATATAAATTCTCTGTTTTGTGGAGTAATTTAGTTTTTTCAAAGTCAATTTCGTGCCCTGTTCTTTTAATGTGCTGGACAAGGGAGGAGGTCTTCTCCTGTTTCTTGACTGCATTCATATGTTCTGCCATGCGCTGGCTCACTCTTCGGTTAGTTTGTCCAATGTATGTGGCTGCACATGTTTTGCAAGGGATTTCATAGATTCCTTGGTATTCTAATTGGATTTTATCTTTGGGGCTCCTTAGGATATTAGATATTTTTTGGTTAGTGCAAAATGAGGTTTTGATGTTATGTTTTTGTAGAATTTTACTAATTTTATCCGTGGTGCCTTTGATGTAAGGAAGGATGGTGGTGCCATTGTCCTGTTCTTGATCTTGTTTTTTGGGGGGTGTCTCTTTATTGATTAGGTTTGTTATTGTTTTCTCTTTGAATCCATTAGAAATTAGTACATCTTTGAGTTTGTTCAATTCAGTTTTTAAGTGCTCATGGTCAGCTAAGCGTTTGGTTCTGGTGATGAGAGTTTTGGCCACTGAGGTGATTTGTGCGGGGTGGTGGTGTGAGTGTGCATTTAGATAACGGTTGGTATGGGTTTTCTTTTGGTAGATAGTATGTCCTAGGCTGCCATTGGGTTTTTTATAGACCAGTACATCTACAAAGATTGGAACTCCAGCCTGATGATGGTGAATGTGATTTCGCCGAAACGTCGCATAGACATGCAAAACATTACACAGGGCAAAACCCGAACTCAGAACAATCTACATACATATACCCGTGAAAATTTAAGAAAACAAATATCTTGCCTCTACGGGGAGGACACTTTCCTACTGACTAGGACCTATGAAAAACTTGAAGTCAGAAAAGCCTCCATCTTATGTGATCTCACATTCCTACGCAACTGCAGGGACAAAAAAATAATTCCCAAATACTTCCAACTAAAATTCCACCCAAAAACCCCAACCATAGAGAGGATCCTAAAAAGAACTGAATTAGCCCTAATCAGAAATGAACTCCACAAAAAAAGATTCATACTTGATGAAATCAACAAAAGTCTACTCTCTCTTCACCTTAAAATCAGTAACCAAATACACCCTTTACTCTGGGATAAATTCAAACAAATATCAATCTGGAGGGCAGAAACAGAAACCCAATACAAAACAGACACACATAATAAGAAACTCCAAATACTAGAGGTACAGCAAAAACCCAGCCCTCCACAACAACTTATGACCAAAACAGTACATAACATATCAGACAAGATACTCACCACTACAGAAACCAATATTCTTTCAAAAGGATTTAATTTTGCAATAACTCCAAGAAGAATGCCAACTGAAAATATCATATGTGGAATTGAAACAACTTTACATAAAATCAACCCAGATACTGCTAACAAAATCAGACTCCAAGTCACTAATATTCTGTGCTCTAGTAAACCTCCAAAAAGCAACATACAGCAGGAAGAAAGAGAGGCACTTATCAATCTAAAGAAAAACCAGGATATAATAATCCTCCCAGCTGATAAAGGAAACTCCACTATAGTAATGAACACAGCAGAATACAAGGAAAAAATGACAAATCTACTAAAAAACCCGGCCTACAAACTCCTAAGCACAGATCCTACCACCTACCTAGAAAAAACCACCAAATCTAAAATCAAGGCCTCTCCCATCAGCGAAGAAATCCAGCAAAAAATCATCCCCAGAGAAAAATCTTCCATATGTCCAAAACTCTATGGCCTTCCAAAAATACACAAAGAAGGAATACCTCTCAGGCCAATAGTCAGTTCTATAGGCTCCCCTCTACAAAACCTTGCCAAATTTTTAGCCAAATACCTTCAACCATATACAGAAACTATTACCTCATATGTTCAAAATTCATCCCACTTTATACAAATAATTAAAAAACAAAACCTACAACCCGATGACCTACTTGTAAGTTTCGATGTCGTGTCCCTGTTCACACAAATACCTATTACAGAAGCCTTGACAGCTATCCAAGACAAACACAAACCCCCCAAATATATCCTAGACCTTACCAACCACTGCCTGACCAATACATACTTCATCTATAATGAACAAAGATATAAACAAATAGAGGGAGCCCCCATGGGATCACCTCTATCACCTGTCATAGCCAACCTCTATATGGAATATTTCGAAAATAATGCTTTAAAGCAAGCCAAATACAAACCCAAACTTTGGCTGAGATATGTTGATGATACCTTTGTAATTTGGCCACATGGTAAAGAAAAACTAGACAATTTCCTCACTCATCCCAACAGCCTACACCCCAAAATACAGTTTACTATGGAAACAGAAATCAATGATCAACTTCCCTTTCTAGATGTACTGGTCTATAAAAAACCCAATGGCAGCCTAGGACATACTATCTACCAAAAGAAAACCCATACCAACCGTTATCTAAATGCACACTCACACCACCACCCCGCACAAATCACCTCAGTGGCCAAAACTCTCATCACCAGAACCAAACGCTTAGCTGACCATGAGCACTTAAAAACTGAATTGAACAAACTCAAAGATGTACTAATTTCTAATGGATTCAAAGAGAAAACAATAACAAACCTAATCAATAAAGAGACACCCCCCAAAAAACAAGATCAAGAACAGGACAATGGCACCACCATCCTTCCTTACATCAAAGGCACCACGGATAAAATTAGTAAAATTCTACAAAAACATAACATCAAAACCTCATTTTGCACTAACCAAAAAATATCTAATATCCTAAGGAGCC
Source organism: Erythrolamprus reginae (assembly GCF_031021105.1). Classification (NCBI taxonomy): domain Eukaryota; kingdom Metazoa; phylum Chordata; class Lepidosauria; order Squamata; family Dipsadidae; genus Erythrolamprus; species Erythrolamprus reginae. Next base: position 294,969,479 of record NC_091951.1, read on the forward strand.
CCAAAGATAAAATCCAATTAGAATACCAAGGAATCTATGAAATCCCTTGCAAAACATGTGCAGCCACATACATTGGACAAACTAACCGAAGAGTGAGCCAGCGCATGGCAGAACATATGAATGCAGTCAAGAAACAGGAGAAGACCTCCTCCCTTGTCCAGCACATTAAAAGAACAGGGCACGAAATTGACTTTGAAAAAACTAAATTACTCCACAAAACAGAGAATTTATATAGAAGAATCTCTCTAGAAGCTATCGAAATTGAAAAGAGATCCTTTTGTTTAAATAAAAGGGATGATACCTCGCGCCTGCCAGAGATTTGGAAACCAGCCTTAAACAAAATAAACACTTCATTATAATCAATATGTCAATCCTTTAATTATTATGATTTTAGAATTTTATATTTGGAAATCAGCCTTAAAGAAAACACTTCATAATCTTCATGCCATTCCTTCTAATAACCATGATTACACCAACCAATCAGATCACTGAAGCATAGTCACCCAATCTATTTGCTACATTCAAAGCAAATCTCCACCCCCACACTACATGCTAAGAAGAAATGTCAGTTGCTAATATTCATTTGCAAAAACACAAAGATTGGAACTCCAGCCTGATGATGGTGAATGTGATTTCGCCGAAACGTCGCATAGACATGCAAAACATTACACAGGGCAAAACCCGAACTCAGAACAATCTACATATATATATATATATATATATATATATATATATATATATATATATATATATATTTGTTTTCGTAGATTTTCACGGGTACAGGTATGACGGTCTTGGTATATTCGGGTTTCTTCCCGTGTAGGATTTGGAAATTTCTGGCGACGTTTCGATGAGGTCTCACTCATCATCTTCAGGCTGGTGTTTCTGTCCTTTTTCTCAGGCGAAGACTGCGAGACCTGAGCTGCATTCCTTCTATAAATACTGGTGGCTGGGTGTGGTGTATATATATATACACACATATACACACACACATACACACACACACACACACACACATACATACATATGTTTTTTTATGTCGGATCACCCTGGTATATTTCAAGGAACGTCACAGCTCTTTTTTTGCCTCTAGGCCCAACCCAGGGCCACTTCAAGGCAGTTAATTTATTTATAGCCGACAACTATATTCTGTATGTGTCAAAAAAAACAAACAAAAAAACCAACATTTGATATATATATATATTTGTTTCCGTAGATTTTCACGGGTATATGTATGTAGATTGTTCTGAGTTCGGGTTTTGCCCTGTGTAATATTTTGAGTGTCTATGCGACGTTTCGGTGAAATCACATTCACCATCATCAGGCTGAAGTTTCAAGCTTCGTGCTGTTGTAAATATATATATATATATATATGCACATAGTAAAATACATGATGAAGGTTATAGAGGAGATACTCATAGTAAAATATATCTAACAAAGAGTAGAAAAGAAGATATAGTAAGAATAGAAGAAGAGATATAGGAATAGAAGAAAGGTATAGTAGATATAGTAGAGCAATAGGACAGGGGACGGAAGGCACACTAGTGCACTTGTACTAATTGCTAGACTCATTTCTGAGGGACTGTGAGGATCCTTAGTACAAGGTTTAGGAGAAAAGAAAAAATATCACTTCGACAACAGAACAACCAAAAACAACTTTAAGCTGTTCTTGCAGAAAACTGGGAATGAAGCAAGCAGTGTTACAATTATATGACCCTTTACTCTTCCTCTCAAAGCAAATTACCTCACTCCTCCAAGACTTCATATACTACGATTAGACAATTTACAACTACGTCGCCTCCAAACTAATTTAACTGTAATTGATAAAGTCATACACTATAATGTCCTTCCTGTTAGTGACTACTTCACCTTCAACAACAACAACACAAGAGCATATAATAGATACAAACTAAATCGCTCCAAACTAGACTGCAGAAAATACAACTTCAGCAATAGAGAGATCAACGCCTGGAATTCACTACCTGACTCTGTTGTTTCTTCCCCTAACCACAAAATCGTCAACCTTAAATTATCTACAGTTGTCCTCTCCTCTTTTCTAAGAGGTCTGTAAGGGGCGTGCATAAGGGCACCATTGTGCCTACCGTCCCTGTCCTACTGTCTTATTATCCTTTTTATCACTACTTTCTACTTATGTTAATACAAACTATGATTCGATACTTGTTTGACAAATAAATAAATAAACAAACAAACAAACAAACAAGTAAGTAAGTAAGTAAGTAAGTAAGTAAGTAAGTCAGTCAGTCAGTCAGTCAGTCAGTCAGTCAGTCAGTCAGTAAGTAAGTAAGTAAGTAAATAAGTAAATAAATAAATAAATAATGGTAAGGCTCTTTATCTTTGTCGTGCAAAGTTTGGTTCTGCCTTCTAGAAAAAAATCCCCACTGCCCGACCCTGACCTTATTTAAATGAGTCAATAATATCTGCTTCTTCCTATGGGCCTTGGGCTAGAATGGATGGCATTTTTGTCTCAAATTAATAATGTACAAATAAAACTAAACTTCAGGAGAAAAACATCCCAGTTCCTAGCAAACCAGTGATGGCACAAGGCAGGGGTGTCAAATTTGTATCATCACAACATTGTCATATGATGTATTGTGATTTTCTCCCTCTTTGCTAAACCGGGCATGAGTGTAGCCAGTGCGCGACACATCCAGCCTGCAGGCTGTGAGTTTGACAGCCATGGCACAAGGGATTTGCCATCCATTCTAGCCCAAGGCCCATAGGAAGAAGCAGATATTATTGACTCATTTAAATAAGGTCAGGGTCGGGCAGTGGGGATTTTTTTCTAGAAGGCAGACACCACAGAAGAGGAGGCCTACTCCTCTATCTGGATTGTGTAGTTGTCCTGCTGTGGCTAAATATTTGCTACCTAATTACTTGGAGAAAAACTCCATGGTTTGATACCTGAGCAGGTTTTTACAGCACGTGGGAGATCAAACTGCATCACAGTTATTCAGGTCTTGGGACACATTTACCCGTACGTATTTGCGATTTCAAAAATAATCCAGCAATAAAATGAAGCATGCCTCAGGCAATTTATACACCCAGCATTGCATGGTTGTAGCAATAAACCTCAAAGCATTCCAGCAGACGTCTTTCTATAGTCAGGTATTAGTCTAATATATAGCATTACTCAAACTTAGAGTGCTTATTGTCTCTGGTAAAAATGAAGTCTGACTAGAGAAATTATTATTCTACCTATCAGTTAAGAGCTGAATGCCCTGCCCTTGAAACTTATATAGGATAGACATTTCAGAGACTTTTCAGGTACTTTCATGGTGTAAGTACACATGGTGTGCTAATCCATGATTGTAATGGTATGTGGGAATGACCTTGGAAAAAGGAGTGAGAAGATGCTACCTAGGAAATAATCAGATAACAGAAGACATAGCCTGCAGTGCATAATGGCTAGCAAAGTAAACTCAGAAAGGAACCTCCTTAACCTCTCAGGCTGTAAAAGAAGCAGTAGGAGATTTGTATTAGCAGGCATGCAAGACTCTGTTAATGTATCTTTACAATGGAATTAGCTCATCTGTTTGCGTTTCCTGTCTGGCCTACTGGGAATAATAATATGAATTTATTTATTTATTTACTTACTTACTCACTCACTCACTCACTCACTCACTCACTCACTCACTTACTTATTGGATTTATATGCTGACCCTCTCTGAGAATTCGGGGCGGATTACAACATATAAAAAGAAACAATAGTATACAATAGGTTAAATCCAATTAATTAAACCTAAGTAAACTAATCTAAAATCCCCCATTATATTAAAAATCAATCATACCCATTCAAACAACAACCATACATAATATCCATCGGTCAGGGGACTAGAGTCTAATGCCCCCAAGCCTGGTGGCATAAATGAGTTTTAAGACTCTTGCAGAAGGTGAGGAAGGTGGGGGCAGTGCGAATCTCTGAGGGGAACTGATTCCAGACGGGTGGGCCCCCCACAGAGAAGGCTCTTCCTCTAGGACCCACCAAGCAACACAGTCTAATTGATGGGACCTGGAGAAGGTCGACTTTGTGGAACCTAACCGGTCGCTGGGACTCATTCGGCAGAAGGCACCATGTAGGGCTTTATCGGTCATTGCTAACACTTTGCTTTTATTATAATTGAGTGGCATGACAGGAGATCTCTTTAAAGTGTATGGAATAGTGGTTAACCAACAAATTTTAAAGCTGGGGAGAAACTAGTGTGGTTTGCTATGGATTGATGTAGAAACAGAGAGAATTTTTCCTACTTCTGTATTTTGTTTAGAATGTTATGATCTATCCGTGGCTCTTAAGCAACTCTTGCTAATTCTCTGTTAGCTGTATTCCAGACAAACACAGCTTGTAAACATGGGCATAGCTTTCCTAGGACTGATATTTTGATCCTAGTTATCTTGTCATGTTGCCTAGTTTGTTAATAAATCATTGAGATAGTGGATTCCTGCAACCCATAAGTAAATTGTGCATCTATTCAACATCAAGCATATAAATCCAACAAATAAATAAATAAATAAATAAGGTGGCATATCTTAGAAAAATAAAGATAACTTGTCTGTGTTAAGTAGTGAGACTGAATAAATGTGTATACTAGACCTAACTATGTTTTCCTTGGACCATGTTCATTTGGAGTATAATATATCAATGTCTTTCATTAGTTACTCAATTTGCAAGGTAACTTGCTTTAGAAGTTACAGCTCTTACAGGGCCAGTCATTTGTGTAAATCTAACTTAAAGGGATCTTATGACTGTTTCAAGGAAATTTTGCAGGTGCCAGGAGAACATCAACCCCATCAACATCAACTCTCACAATACTAGACAACACAGTATCAACAGTAGAGACCTTCAAATTTCTAGGTTCTATCATATCTCAAGACCTAAAATGGTCACCTAACATCAAAAACATCATCAAAAAAGCATAACAAAGAATGTTCTTTCTGCGCCAGCTCAGGAAGCTCAAACTGCCCAAGGAGCTGCTGATACAGTTCTACAGAGGAATCATTGAGTCTGTCATCTGCACTTCTATAACTGTCTGGTTTGCTGCTGCAACCCAACAGGACCGACACAGACTTCAGAGGATAATCATAACTGCAGAAAAAACAATTGCTGCCATTGAGGAGGGTCAGAGGTCAGAGGTCGACTCCGAGGTCTCTCCCTTGTGGGGTGCCTCAGGGGTCGGTCCTCTCCCCCTTGCTATTTAACATCTACATGAAACCGCTGGGTGAGATCATCCAAGGACATGGGGTGAGGTATCATCAATATGCCGATGATACCCAGCTTTACATCTCCACCCCATGCCCAGTCAACGAAGCGGTGGAAGTGATGTGCCGGTGCCTGGAGGCTGTTGGGGCCTGGATGGGTGTCAACAGACTCAAGCTCAACCCGGATAAGACGGAGTGGCTGTGGGTTTTGCCTCCCAAGGACAATCCCATCTGTCCGTCCATTACCCTGGGGGGGGAATCATTGACCCCCTCAGAGAGGGTCCGCAACTTGGGCGTCCTCCTCGATCCACAGCTCACATTAGAGAACCACCTTTCAGCTGTGGCGAGGGGGGCATTTGCCCAGGTTCGCCTGGTGCACCAGTTGCGGCCCTATCTGGACCGGGACTCATTACTCACAGTCACTCATGCCCTCATCACCTCGAGGTTCGACTACTGTAATGCTCTCTACATGGGACTACCTTTGAAAAGTGTTCGGAAACTTCAGATCGTGCAGAATGCAGCTGCGAGAGCAGTCATGGGCTTACCCAGGTATGCCCATGTTTCACCATCACTCCGCAGTCTGCATTGGCTGCCGATCAGTTTCCGGTCACAATTCAAAGTGTTGGTTATGACCTTTAAAGCCCTTCATGGCACTGGACCAGAATATCTCCGAGACCGCCTTCTGCCGCACGAATCCCAGCGACCGATTCGGTCCCACAGAGTGGGCCTCCTCCGGGTCCCGTCAACTAAACAATGCCGGTTGGCGGGCCCCAGGGGGAGAGCCTTCTCTGTGGCGGCACCGGCCCTCTGGAACCAACTCCCCCCGGAGATCAGAACTGCCCCTACTCTTCCTGCCTTCCGTAAACTCCTCAAAACCCACCTTTGCCGTCAGGCATGGGGAAACTAAACATCTCCCCTGGGCACGTTGAAGTTATATATGGTATGCCTGTATGTGTGTATGTTAGTATAGGGGATTTTCTTAAACTCATAATATTTTAATTAATTGGATTGTATTGGATTGTTTTTCACTTGTTGTGAGCCGCCCCGAGTCTTCGGAGAGGGGCGGCATACAAATCCAAATAATAAATAATAAATAAAATAAAATAAATACTGCACGATTCAAAAATAGGGCGGGGAAAATATTTACTGACCCCTCACATCCTGGACACAAATTGTTTCAACTCCTACCCTCAAAACGTCGCTACAGAGCACTGCACACCAAGACAACTAGACAGAAGAACAGTTTTTTTCCGAACGCCATCACTCTACTAAACAAATAATTCCCTCAACACTATCAGACTTTCTACTAAATCTGCACTTCTATTCTACTAGTTTTTCTCATCATTCCTTTCACCCATTTCCTCCCATGTTGACTGTATGACTATAACTTGTTGCTTATATCCTAAGATTTTTATTAATATTGCTTCTTCATTGCTTATTTGACCCCTATGACAATCAATAAGTGTCGTACCACATGATTCTTGACAAATGTATATTTTATTTTATGTACGCTGAGAGCATATGCACCAAGACAAATTCCTTGTGTGTTCAATCACACTTGGCCAATAAAAATTCTATTCTATTCTGCCCAGGAGGTACCATTTGGAGATATGGGGGCTGATGATACTTTTGTGGCGAAAGAAATGTCTCTGAAGAAATGAAAGAGAGACTCAAGAGCTATAGATTATTTAAGTAGTCACCATAAACATATCAGGAGCTAATAGATGCTAAAGTAAGGG